>NW_026463376.1:0-27015 GCF_021730395.1 Mercenaria mercenaria
AAATAAGTGTTTGCACATGCATATCAAGCACTTTATTATAATTTTTGCCCAGAAAACATGTTTTGTTTACTGCTACATGTGCATGTCTTGACAACGAATTAACAAACTTATATGCTACTGATTGATTTGACACACTCTCGCTTATACTTGGAAGAGTTTGATACACATGAACAGCATTGATAATCTGCATATCTATATGTTGTGTGCCATGAAACAATTTAAGTAGCTCTCCATTTGCCCCTTCAAATGCAAAGCATGATAAAGACCATAAAGGACCCAGTTCTCTTACAGTATTTGGTAAATGCAGAAGTGAATGAACATTTATGGTAAGGTATCTTTCATCATATAAGTGCGCCATCATGAAAACAAAATAATTAAGTAGCTGTTCACTCTTTTGGATGTCTTTTTCCCTAATGCTGGACTGTGAAAGTAAAAAAATTGCCTCGACCAAAGCACAATAATGATATAAGTAATTTGGTGGTAATAAATCATGAATACATGGTATGGAATAATAAAACAGCCATGATCTCAGTTCTGCTGCTTTCCAAAATTTCATGTCAGCAAGTAATCTGGGTGGTCTGGTGATAAAATATGGTGGCCTGATGCCAACAAGTCTCGAGTCCACAATGTCCGTAAATCTGTAAAGTGAAAAACTCTTCAAGCTGTATGAAACGCTGAACCAAAGTTTCAGTAATAGACGAACAACACCTAAGCATACAAGATGCATGTAGTCAATAGCTACGCCTTTAACAGTATCAAAATGTGGCAAAAACATAACAACAGACGGTCCTTTTATACCATATATGTGTCTTGAAGAATGAATGGCCTGTTGCGCATGCTCCATGACTTTATCATGATTTCGTTCAGGTCCTGTAGGATCTTCCTGGCTGTAAGGAAATACTCTTATGTTACCTCCAGCATCGGTTCTGTGATTTTTCCCACTTTGTAAGCATTTAATACAACAAAACTCTCCATTATGTTGGTTAAGGTTTAAAACTGTGCTTCTTGCTGGCATGTCACATGACATAGCAAGTAAAAATCCTCTTATTGTTACACTTTCCATTCCCAAAGTAATCTGCAATCCATTTTCTAGTTTTGTAAGAGAGTCTTGTAAAGGGCTTAAAAAGATATTCATGTTTGGTTTTGTCTTGCCACACCATAACCCTGCTAGTATCATATAATCGGCACTTTTTCGCATTCCAAATGGCAATTCATTGATCATTAAAAAGATTGGCCACATTGAGGTTTTAGAACTCTTGAAGACTGGTACACCATCTGTATTTAAAATAAAGCTCATGTTATTGGGATCACTTAAAGGTCCATTGTTATCATACAATTTTTTGTATTGAACAGAATCATACACATCTTCTATGTTTTGACTGTATTTTTTGGATCTCTTAAATCTGTGTTTAAGTCCTTCTTTAAATTCAGATCTCTTGAAAAAATTCTGTAGCTGTGATTCAATACTTAAACTGATGAAATATTCCTTGCTGTCAGCTTTATTGAACTGCATGTTACATTTTGAGTTTGAGCAAACTTTCTGTTCAAGAGACACGGCGGCCATACAATTTGAGCAGAAGTAATGTTTCTGTGCTGGCAGTTTCATATTAGAAAAGAAGTTTTTAAAGCGATACAAACTTAGAAAGGCTGGATTTTTGTGCATCAAGAATATGTTTATGATTGTTAGTAAATCTGAAAGTTGATCAGATGTCAGTGAATGCATTATCGCATACATCCATATTACAAGTACGGCTACTTTCGTGCTCATAGAGTGTCCAGGTTGTACAGGTGCTTCTGCATTTGTGTCTTCACATGAACTGTCCTCGTCTTCAGAATTTAAACCTGCACTCTCTTGATCCTCTTCTGTTGTCCACTGATTCTGAGTGTCTAAATTTTGCAACAGTTCATCAATTAGTAAATTTTCTTGATGTTTGATAAAATTAATTAGATCATTTGCAGCCTCTGCTTCCGGAATGGCTGTCTCTGCTTCAGCCATGACAATCTCAGGTTCAGGCATGTTAACCTCAGACTCCTGCATTGCTGTATCGGCTTCAAGAGTAACCTCAGACTCCTGCATTGCTGTATCGGCTTCAAGAGTAACCTCAGACTCCTGCATTTCTGTATCGGCTTCAAGAGTATCTGCATCAACTTCGAATATCTGATCCTGTTTTGTACTGTTAACATCCATGCCCAATACTTCTCTGCTTGATCTGTTCTTACATGAATCACTAGATATTGAACTATCTTTTTTATCCAATGTATACACTTCTGCTGCCTGATAAAACAATTTTGGTCCTTTCCTAATAAAGTCTGTAGATGTTTCTCCATCATCCTTGACATTTTCTGCCTTCTGCTGATTAAGAATGATTCTTGGCACAGAATATGTTTTATATCGTTTAGGTCTAACCTGTGACCTGGCATTTACTCGATGCTGTGCTGAATGATTCATATCTGCTTCTGAAATGAGATTAAAAATCTTATTAGTCCATTAGCTGCATTGACAGCAGTTTGTTTCTATAATTAAGTTTCCTCTAATGCAATATCAAGAAAATACCATTATATAGGTATGCATCATCTGCTATGATAAAACATATAGAAATTGTGTCAACTGATGCAACCAAGAAATCCATAAAAATTAGGCTGCACTCAAAAAAATGTTTGCAGTAACGTGACCCAAAATATTTTGTGTTTGTGTAAGTAGGGAATTTTTTTGGCATATAATCATATAAACAAGAGCTGTCGCTAATGGTGACAAATGCCCCCGCAGCACCTTGACCTTTGACCTGGTGACCCCAAAGTCAGTAAGGGTCGTGTTCTCAATAAATACTATCAGCATGTGAAGTTTGAAGGTGCTGGGTGCAGTTGTTCGTGAGTAAAGTGCCTTCATGCAAAAAAATAACATTGGCCCCTGTGACCTTTACCTTTGACCTAGTGAACCCAAAGTTAATAGGGGTCGTGTACTCAATAAGTACTATTAGCTTGAGAAGTTTGAAGGTCCTGGGTGCAGTGGTTAGTGAGTAAAGTGCCTTCATGCAAAAAGTTAACGTTGTGACGAACAAACTAACTGATGGGCAGTTGAAAACTAATATGCCTCCCTTTGGGGGCATAAAAAAATTCACATTACTGGCCTGAAATAAAAACTTCAGTCACAGCAATTTTCACTGGTAGGTCTTATTACAATTACAAATGTATTTTTAACGATGGCCTTAGTCCTCACAAATATTAAAAATTTCACAGTAACAGGAGTGACCTAAGTACATGGAAACTGCTATAGATTAGTTGTGGTTTGGGTAAAAAAACTCAGAGCTTGCAAGTATCACGGTTCTTAAAACTTACAGCCTTAATTGTGTGTCTTAATTATTCTATTAATTATATATGCTATTTTATAGAGATGCCCTCTGATGAAATGACCAGGTCCCAGGAAAATCACAAATTACAATTATAGCTGTACATGTATACCAATAACAGTAGACCAATAAATGTCAATATCAGATATAAAATAGGGCTGGGAGAATTTCAAAATTTTGAAACTGGTTTATCTTTTGTATGAACTTGAACCGAACCGGTTAATTGGCCGCCATCTTGAAAATGCTGTTTTCTTTCCTGACGACGGTATTAAGGTACTTTCAGCAGCTGCTTACATTTGGAACTTTTGCACTTAATCCTTTGCAAACAATGTGATAAATAACTAGAATGTGTCTGTAGGACACAGGGTGTGCCCCCCACTGGTACATTTGTCACAAATAAGGGGCAATAATTCAAATGTTTGCAGTCTTAATGGGGTATAGCCTCAACAAACATTTTATGAAAAGGATTCATTATTCTAGGCCCTATACTTTTTGAGCTATGAGCATCACAAACAAAAAATCCATTATTTTGGCTATTTCAAGGGCAATAACTCTGTAATAAGAGCTAAGATTCTCAAGAAGAATGCCAAGTGTGCAAGGTCACATCATGTTAAAGACTCCAGCAATTACGGTTTCCTGAATTTACATCTAATACTTTTTGAGCTAGGCACATAATTAAGTGAAAAAGTGCATTTTTTACTATTTCAGGGGCCATAACTTTAAAAATACGGGGTGGAGCCAGCCAAAAAATTAGAGGTGTGCAAGTTTATATCATGATAAAGACTTATACAAGTTTTCAACCATTTATATTAAATACTTTTTGAGCTAGGTGCGTCACAAGGTGAAAATGTACATTTTTGACTATTTCAGGGGCCATAACCTAGGGGGCGGACCCAATGAAAAATAGGAGGTGAACAAGTTCATATCATGATTAAGCCTCATGCAAGGTTTCATGAATCTATATCAAATACTTTTTGAGCTAGGCGTGTCACAAGGTGAAAATGTGCAATTTTGACTATTTCAGGGGCCATAACTATGAAAATAAGAGGAGTAGCCAGATGAAAAATAGGAGGTGCGCAAGTTCATGTCATGATTAAGACTCATGCAAGGTTTCATGAATCTATATCAAATACTTTTTGAGCTAGGCATGTCACAAGGTGAAAATGTGCATTTTTGACTATTTCAGGGGCCATAACTTTGAATATAGGGGGTGGAGCCAGACGAAAAATAGGAGGTGCACAAGTTCATATCATGATAAAGACTCATACACGGTTTCATCAATTTATATCAAATGCTTTTCGAGCTAGGCGTGTCACGAACTTCGGACGGACGGACGCACGGATAAGACCAAATCTATATGCCCCCACCACTCATGGGGGGCACAATAAGTCATATTTTGGTGTATTTTATCACGACAGGCAAATCTGAGACTACTGACTATATGTTCAATGTGTTTTAGCGGAAATATACTGCGATGGGTCTATGTGCTAGTCAAAGAAGTGTTTATAGATAAAGTACAATTTGTGATGTTTTTTGTTTGAGAGCAATTAGAGATTTTGGAAATCTGACACCGGTTTCACCTAGTAAACGAATCGGATCTGATTAACTGAGTAATTGTCCCAGTCCTAATATAAAACAGTAATTATCCAATCCAAATTTACGGTTTATGAGACAAATCACAAAGAAAATGGCTATGCAGTTTCAGTAAATTCACGCTGCTGATTATTATTATCATACTAAGTTAGACTTTATATACATGTATGCAGCGATGATTCTCACGTGAAACATTCTACATTATAATATGACTAAAATGTTGACTTCACTTCAACATGGCATTTAGTTCATGTATGCATCGAAAACCATTACCACATCCAGTCTTAGCGTGTGTAAGCAAAGGAGGATGACGACCTATTTAAAGGTAATGGTAAGTTTGATTTAATTACCGTCACTTGGTAAAACAATTAACATAAGCTCTATAGAGCTTTTCTGCGACCCTATACTAAGCACAGTTAAAACCAATTATACCTCACCCCCAGCAATTTGCTGATACCCATTTACAGAATTCTGGGTTGACTGAGGCAATCGTGATAAAGTGCCTTGCCCAAGGACACACCGCAATGGGAGTATATAGCCAGGATTTGAACCAGGGGCCTTCATCTCCTTTGGAAAGCGTCTTAGCCCTCTCGACCAATGCGTCCACACATATATATTGAAAAACAAAGACAAATATCAAACATGGAATGCCACGTACCAAAAACGCAGCCTCCCCAAAATGTAATATACAGCACGCAGACGTGCATACCATAAACACACACACACACACATACTAGCCTAGCTAGCATTACTCACTTGGCTTATTTATTCCTTTATATTTGGACTAAAGGCTCCTCATGCAGCCAGTCCAAAGATAAACTAAATGGATACCAGCAATTAGTTTGGGTAAGATGTTATACGTTTTAACTGTTCTTAAAATATTGTCGCTCAAAAAAAGCTTATGTTCATCGTTTAACAAAGCGAAGGTAAATGAAATTTACCAAAAATATTGGGTACGAATTAACCAAGGTACGATTGGATAATAATTATTTTGGTAAACAAACAAAAATAATATTCAAATTTCACCTTTTGGAAAAGGGACCTTTTCAACTTCTAAATCTCTCTTTTTGTGTCTATCCATTGCAAATAAATATCAAGAATGTGTGTAGCTTGAATCAAATTTATAATTATACAGCATGCCGAGAATCAGTGAAGTTGTAAACAAAACTACTTTATATATTCATACGCTAATATTTCCTGAAGTCAGTCTAAAACATATATATATATATATATATATAAATATACATGATCATTTATTGTGTTTTTACATGAATGTATTCTCCAAGGAAGAAATTTAAGTGTATGGAAAAACACCTGTATATTGTCATATTTCGTTCCCCATAGAGAACTACTTTTCCTTATAGCATATTGCCGGAGTTTGGCGGAAATGAACGAGAAACTACGATTGAATCTTGGGTATTAAAAACTCACCTAAAAGTCAAAGTTGTTCCGAGCATCGTAAAATTGACGAAAAGAGCGCGAGTGTCGATCTCGAAAGAATATAAACAAATTGATTTTTTTCTGCATTACTTGCTACTGATTGTGTTAATCCGAAGTTGCATACATGGATAAACGACAAGTACATCGCCCAAAGTCATTTGATAACGGTAAGTCATTTTAATATGTAAGATTTTGAAGGCTGTGTGTTGGTTTCCATGCATGCACGTGTGGCTGGGTGCATTCATATTCCAAAGACATAAAAAGTGGTACATGGTACTATAGCTATATATGAAGGTGGGCATTGGGGCTCTCAGTTTATACGCCGGATATACTCTGATAGTTTATATGACTGAAAAAAGTTTATGAATTATGTACAGTATGTTGAAAAACTCGAACAACTTGACCACTAGACCAGCTAGGCCTTTTATAAGTTTATTGACAGAATTTAAAGTGTCATACCGATTCTGATGTAGATCTAGTGGTACATTGGAGAAGTCAAAACAATTAAACAGTTGGGTTATTTTATATGTGTTTTGAAGTGTGCCCGCACTACAGTCCTGCTGATTATTATTACATTGGTTTATTAATTGTTGTTTAGTGTCCACTAATTTGTCCTGGATTATTTCTATGCTGTTTTATTAGATGTGCAAGGTCGCTGACTTCAAATCACTTGCCCCGCATCAATGTGGGTTCGAGCCTCACTCGGGGCTTTGAATTCTTCATGTGAGGAAGCTATCCAGCTGGCTTTCTGAAGGTCGGTGGTTCTACCCATGCAGGTGCCCGCTCGTGATGAAATAATGCATGGACTGATGGAGGGGCACCTGGGGTATTCCTCCACTATTAAAGCTGGAAAGTCACCATATGACCTAAATTTGTGTTGGTGCGACGTTAAACCCAACAAAATAAATAAATCTATATTTTGGCATAAAGGATATACCGTAGGTCAGACTACATTGGGATAGTTTATTATTTAAAATATTAGATATTAAAACAACGTACACTGCAACATTTAATGATGACATTTCGTACACTGGAAGTGGCTAGGGGACCGATAACCGGACCTCTCAGGCATAGCTGTCAAGGCTCTACAAAGGCCACGAGTGTGATCGGGGTTCGAAGGGAAGGTTGTCCCTCGTAGAGTCTGGAGGGCAATGATCCCTAAAAGCCGGAGACGCTCTCACATGGAAAAAAATACTTTCTGAACATGATTTTGTGCACATATAATCGACCTGCTTTTAAATAGTCTCCCTCCATGTTTACTTTTTGTGCCGTTTATGCATGCGGTAAAAATGACACGTTGCACTGGTGAATGTAAACACTGTATTATACGGTATGAAAACACCGTGTCAACGCTGTCTCGCATGTTCGATTCAATAATTTTCTACAAAAAACAATTGAGTGCTATTTTTTTTAAAATGCGTGTAACTTGGAATAGTAGGTGTGTGAGCGTGATCTAGGGCCGAAATGCGTGTGACACACGCGCAATGCGTGTGTCTTGACAGGTATGCTCAGGACCCCTAGACCTGGAGTCTAGATGGCCTGTAATCAATATATATATGTACTGTAATGTACTGTATTTCTAGTGTATAAGGTAGGTGCTGGTAATTAAAAGCTATAATTAGTTGTCATAAAGTTGCCGCTATTACGTTTTTGTTCTTTCTTTAAATTGTAAACAATTTGTTTATATATAACCTCACTTGTGTTCGAGGCATATCTATTGAAAATGGAATTTTAACAGTGATTTCCAGTTATCACCGTAATTCATAGTTATTTGTTTCACAGTAAAACAAATTCAACAATCCATGTCTTAATTGAGTTCATGGACATGATGCAAAGTACATGCATGTTTTTCCCACACATGTGGGTACCTAGGACCTTATTAATATATTCACAATTTAATATCAATTGAAAGCTGACTGGTTGATCTTTCAGTAGGCGTTTGAATTTTTAATGTGGGCCGACCCTTTCCCAAGATATAGTTAGGTGAAAATATAATTAAAATTACAACTTGGGAAAATTATTTTTCCGCATGTCTTCATACATAATTGAATAATTCAATATTTTATGTTTAATTTGATACCAAAAACATGTTTCAGAATCTGTTCTGAGTTGATCACATTTTGATTTGAAAAGTATGGCCCTTGACCCGATACCTTAATATTGTATTTCTTACATTTCATATTATGTTTTAATTTAATAAATCGCACATGAGTTATCAAGCATATATGCATATATGGGCAACACATGCTTTCACAGGTTGTCAATTACCAAAATATATCTGAAAAACAAGTAAAATAATCGGTATTACATATAGGAATCTGAAGTATGGAACATATCTACATTATCTATACAGTTTGTATAATCATATGGATGAAAAATTATCGGTATGCAGGGCACTCGTTTGGCCATTTTTGGGGCCGAATATGGGCCCTATTCCCCTCATAAAATAATATGTTTTTTTCCCCTTTCTCAGAAGAAAATTCCCCTGATAATAGGTTGTTTGACACAACTAGATATGAACTCTCTTTCAAGTTATATTATAGTTCCTCTAAGGAAGATTACTACTTCAATATAGTTACATTAGTTAGAAATGATTGAAATCAGTATTAGTAAGTGTGAAAAGTAGTAACATATATATGGCTAAAACTATCCCTTTTTGTCTTAAAACAACGAAAAATTCCCCTTCCTGAGGGTATGGGTACCTGTCCCCAAAAGTTGTCTAGTGCCCTGGTATGATTTTAATTCCCAAACATGATTGTCATGCTAATGACGAGAATAATCAGTATGATTGACTTTGTGCGGATAACAAAAATAGTAGACACAAAGGTCATGCAGAAATAGAAACTAAATGGTACGATGGTTGTGTGGATAATGAAATTTATTGGCATAATGCCATGCGGATAGCCTCGACCATTTGTGAATGGCAATCACCTACAAAGGACCAAAATGATTGAGGATAAATCACTGTATGTACACTCCCAGTTCTTTTAAGTTATTGGTTTCATTGCTTATGAATATGCTGCTGTAGGTAAACATTTAAAAAAGTTAACAAGTCTAAGAATTTAAATGGTGTTTTTACAGGTACTAAAATATTCTTCCAGTGTCGGTCATTTCAGTATAGCCTTATTAGGTGTCATGCAGTTTTGTGGACAACTTATAAATATGATTTCAACAGTTCCATATACTTGTTCTTCCATTCTTTAGACTCATATGTGCATCATATAATATAAATCATCATACGACACTGTAAATGTACCACTTTAATTCTTAGATTCATTCTATAAACATCTTTAGAAATTTAAACTTGTAGTTGATGGTATTAATTTGATTTGAGAGTCTAGTTTCATGATAACTTATTTTCTTAACAGAAACATGGATAGTGGTGCGTTATGATGATACACATAGTTTGTCAGAGTTGTTTCGGGCTGGCGAAATACAGACACAAGATGGGGAAATTCTTGCTGGAACTGGCAGAGAGAATCTTTTCAGCATTGGAGATCCGTGTTTGGCTCCATGGAAAAAACAAGGACATTATCCAGCCGTTGTTGCTGTCATTGCTGGTAGGAGCTTTTTGTCATGCTGCTTTCAAAACCGATTGTTTCAAACAGTGTGTTATTCTATTTGGTGATAGTGGAACTTAGAATATAAATTAATTAGGCTCAGTGCGGGACCATAGTTGGTTAGTTGGAAAATAACTTTTTAACATAATTTTTATGTGTTCATAACTTCATATATTTCTGAGATAATTTGGCATGGAAAGCGTGTATCCGTTTTCATTACTGCTGAATACAGGTATGTGCATTATTAATTCATGATATTAAAAAAAAAAAGTCATGTTAATATATTTTGATATATTTCAGATGATAAAACAGAGTGTTTAAAGAAGAAAAATGTATTGATGAAATCAGGTAATTATTAACTTATATAGCATTTCCCTTAATTATGTGACAGCATCCACATATTAATTTATGTTTAAAAAAAATAGCTATATGCATGTGCAGATTTCTCAAAAGTGCTGGTCCTGCTGGATTGAATGCCGACAATGCCTATAAAATCCAGTATGTTTTTGATGTCATAACACAACATCACTGAACAATAACATCAATAGTATCCTTAGGACCCCTTTGAAGTGAAAGGCAATGACAAAACCCTCCTGAAATGATCAACTTCTCTCGAAGAAATGTTAGATAGATATTCTTATTACTAACCATATGGAACTGTAACGGACATGTACTTCAAAAAATAAATGTTCATACCCACACTCCATGAATTTATGGCCTTAATTTTCAGAGAAAAGCCAAAGTAAAGGTAGCAAAGACCAACAAGGAAAGAAGTCTGTTGAAACACAACTGCAAACAAAGAGGAAGAAGCCACACACTGTGTCAGGTAGGTAGCAGATACTATCTACATTTTAGGGAGGAGGTAATTTACTAATTAACACCAAGCATGTTAAAAGCTGCATAATTTGTTGTTGGTGTTTTTTCAGACTCAATATCCGTGAATTTGTTTTCCTTACATTTTGCAGTGTCTGCAGTGAATATGAAAAAGTGCATGCCATTATTATGTATATGCCTGAAAGTGCATGGACACACAAAAAGATGGCCTGTTATTTATAAGTGAAGTAGTTCTGTTGTAGTTCATAATCAGCAAGTCACAATATCATGCATATATATATAAAGAACAAATATATTTTTTAAAAGCCTAAATTTTAGTGTACATGCACAAATTAAATAGAATTCTCTCTTTTTCCAGATTCTGGATCAAACAAAAACAAACCAAAGTCTCACAAAGAAAGAACAGGAGATGCCAGCAGTGTGAAAAAGCCCAAAAAAGGTTAGTAAAGTTTGTTTTATAGGGTGTGCACAGGTGTTGAAAAAGACCTTGAAAACAGTTTGTTTAATGGAACACACTTGAATCATTGATTTTAAGTATGTTGGTAAAAAACCACCATAAACAGCATTGAAAAAAAAGAGGTAAAATCATTTGTATACAAGATGTATCACATTGTCAGTGTTAGGAGTGAAGATTCAGTATGTATTACTTTGGGAACAAAAGTAATTTTTGGTACAAGTGTACTCCAGTATAAATTTTTGTATGCATTAATTAATTTAAGCCATCAAAAATTGTGAAAATGGCTGCACCCATGGTAAGCCTGCTCTGAGATTTTTCACAAAAGATTATTTATTTATTAGAAATTAATGTGAGGCAAAGTGAACAGTAGAGAAAATCAGGTGTCTTCCAGTAGGTGACTTTGTATTGCTTGGCAATACTTGATTTGCTTGTTTTCTTGCATTTGAGTGTTAGGAATATATGTTCCTTGAAAAACTATACTGTATATACTGTAAAATGCGAATTATTTGCATTGTTAGAATCGAAATTACAAATATGTTCCAACAATTTTATCAGTTAATAAAATATGAGCAGTCGTTCAGATGCACTCATGATTTAATTATTACACATCCTAACTCCTGCCCATATTTCATTAATTGATGAAATATAGGAAACAGGTTTGTGTCACATGTCTGCTATATAAAGTGACTTAGTCATATGACGTATTTACAGTGTGCACTGTCTGATTAATGGGTCAACAGAAAAAGTAGTTTTATCAAGCAGATTTAGTGAATAAATTTCCTTTGTCTGGATTCATTTGCATTACGGCAGCTGATCTCTTGAAGTTCTATTTAAGCACATCAGTTTTTTTTTTCCTTTTTGTTTTTTTTCAAGCTGGATCAAACAAGAATGAAACAAACCCTCAAACAACTAAAGAAAATGAGACCTGCAGTGTGAAAAAGCAAAAACAAGGTGAGTGCATGTATTTTGTTGGAAATCAGTATCAGAAATGAACTGCATGATTAGGCCAATTTCAAAATTTGCTGAAATAGAAAACATTCAAGGCCAGACTGCATATACATTTGAAAACAATCTTGTAAATCTCTTTATATTGTATAACAACCATTCACACCAAACAGCAAAATTACAGATTTAAGAAGCGAATGTATTTATATAGAAAAAATTAATGCTTTCCACTTTTCAACATGCCTTTAATATTTCTAGCCTGCTTTCTTAGCTCAATAGGGGCCTCTGTGGCACTTGCACCCAATCAATGTGGGTTCTAGCCTCACCTGGGGCATTGAATTCTTCGTGTGATAAAGCCATCCAGCTGGTTTATGGAAGGGTGGTGGTTCTACCAAGGTGCCTGCTCGGGGCACCAGGGGTCTTCCTCCATCAAAGCTGGAAAGTCGCCATATGACCTAGTGTTGTGTTGATATGACATTTAATCCAACAAAATTTAAATCATTCTTAGCTCAGTAACCAGAGCGCAGATCTATAGATCAAGGGGCTGTGAGTTTAATCATGCAACAAGACCTATGTTCTCCATGACAATTTGAAGAAAGACGTTGTGTTGGAAATCAGTCAGCCTCTGGCTCTTTTTTAGCTCGACTTTTCAAAGAAAAGATAGAGCTATTGCAATCGCCTTAGCGTCAACATTGGTAAATGTTTTTGATAAAATCAAATATCTCTGTTACTATCAATGGTATTGACTTGAAACTTACAATAGTTATTTTATACCAAAGTCTACACCAGGAGAAACAATCCCCCCACAGTTTTTTAAAGTTTTTACTGGCAAAGCTCTAATTCAAAGTCAAGCACTGAGAAAAGTCGAGCGTGCGGTCTTACGGACAGCTCTTGTTATGTGTTGAAGTTGGCAGTTAGGCCTACTTGCGAAGAACAGGTTTGCACTGGTACTGAAATGTTTAACCTTGAGGCATAAAGCTATGTACATTGACAGGAGGCAGGGCCATCTGTGTCCTATGAACACCAATCTAGTTTGTTATTTGAAAAGGGTAACCAGCTTTATAAAGTTGTGCTAGGCTAAAGTCAGTAGTATGATTTTACTCATTTACTCATTTCAAACAGAGATCAAATCTCCAGAAATGACAAAAACTTGAAATTTTGCTTCAGAGTTGCATGCAAAAGCTAAACGCCTGAAGGATGCCCAAGCAGCAGCAGCCCAGGACATTGCCGCATCCCTTTTTAGTGCATGTACCAGAAATAATGCATGTGGTAGTAATGACATGGTAGGTACAAATAGTCAAAGCTCTCAAGCAACTCAGCATGCTCCAGACTCCCCAGAAAGTCAGCATACCCAAAGCTCCCCTGGCACACACCATGTCCCATTCCCAACAGATGCACAGCATACCATAAGCTCCTCAGCCACTGAACATACTATGAGTTCCCCAGTCACTTGGCATAGTCCAAGCCCAATGACCTCACCAAGTGACCAAAGTATCCCAGCTTATCAGCATTCCCCAAATATCTCAGCTGTCCAACATGTAAATACCCAAAGCACTCCAACCACAATGACCACTCATCTTGCCCATAGCACTCCAGCCTTTCAGAATGTAATGAGCACCCCAACTATACACCATGCCCCCAGCACCCCAGTCAGTCAGCATGACCTCAACTCTCCGGTCTCTTGGCATGCTTCAAGTAACCTGGCCACTCAGCATGCTGCCAACTCCAACCTTACTTGCAATAATTTTAATTATCAGCCTTCATTTCCCTCTTTCAGTCAAACCTGTGCCACAGACTCTTTTCACATGACTCCTCCAACTCAGTCTGTTGGTGCTTCGAACACTCTATATTGCCCTCAGCAAGTATGGCCATTCCCTTTTACTGCTCCCAGCAATTCTTTCACACCATATAACCCTTACCTGTTTCCCCCTGTAGAACATACTAATACAGCACCTTTACCTTCTCAAAATGACTTGCATGAAAGTAATAACTCTGTTTCTTCCTCCTTCCTTCAGACTCTCTCAGGGTCTAGAGCTGAAAGTCCTGTTTTGTTAAATTTGGATGACAGGGAGGAAATTATTGATGTAGAGCATGTTGAGAAAGACAGTCCTGGCCCTTCTTCCACTACCTGTTTTAACATGTCAGGCATGTCCTGCATAGATTGTCAAATAAAGGACAAGGAGATCCAAGATCTCAAGAATCAAATAGTGGAACTGCAAAGTAAGTAAGCGCTTTCAAGGAGATGCTTTTGACATAAAATGCACTCATAAATTCTCTTGTGTAAGGTAGGCTCTGATACCAAGGCTCATAGGTCTTTATATATATGTATACTATCAAAAACTCTAAAAAAAGTTTTATCGATGAAAATTTGTCAACATACATATTTAGTTAAAAACACGGGTCATTTGTAATTATTATTTTATTTACTACATTTATATAGCAATTTTTCAGATACAAATATGTTCAGAAGTGCTTTACCTAAAAACATCTATACTGTGAAATCATTCAATTTTGCGGGCACGAAATTTTGTGGTTTTGGTCAAAACGGCAATTTCGTGGGGATACGAATTCGTGGATTTCAACTTTTGAACATAAAATGAATGGGAATTTTACTTGTTCGTTGGGATTAATTTTCGTGGATTAACTCAACCACGAAATCCATGAAAATTATCCCCCCACGAATATTACTGATTTCACAGTATTAAGTTTGATAAAAATCCTCGGGTTTGTCATACCTATTATGTTGCTTTTGCACTGAAAATGTTGATGGGACCTAGCTGTTTAAAAAGGCTGTAAATGTCAAACTGCTGTTACTTTTTCACATTTCCGAAGTATAGTTATATAAAATTATTCTATCATTTTCAGATGCAAAATCTATGGAAGCAGCTCCAGCTGTTGAGAAAAGAGAGCGTACGTACAAACCAAGAACCAGGCCAGATTTGCCACTGGCAGACTATGTAAGTATATATTGTCAGTTAAGCTACAATTACTGGGCATCTGTAGAAACTTTAAAAACAATATACGCCTTACTGTGTATAATGGCAGCCATTGAGTGTTATTTTGAGGTGTGAGGAATGGGGATAAAATTGATCAAATATTTTTGTTTCTTGTTATTCAAGGTATCCAACCTCCACTGCACTATATAAGTAATTGATGTTTTACCCATTTTTACAGCTCTGAGCCAGTCTGCTAATTTACAACTGTGGAATATTATGTTACTTAGCCAAAGCTCTTGTTATATAAATAAATTTAATCATAGCAATTCATACTTTCAGATTGTAATTCAGGAAAACACCCCTGTTCCAGAAGGGTACCAGCTGCTAGCCCCTGGAGCGCCCATTGCTGTCCGTAGCTTGTGGCTGCATGAGGTTTTGGTCAGCATTGGGCGCTACAGAAATAGAAAAGAAAAGAGGGCTGACCGCAAAAACAAAAATATCCGGGAGGACAAGTCGTCCGAGATCATTAAGAGGCTAATGGACAGTTTCTTTGAACCAAATGAATTGGCAAAGGAGGGGGGAACACAAGTCTTTGTGACCCACCCAGTTTTTGTTGCCTTAAAATGTAAGTATACACAGAATGTCTTTTTATGCAAATGTTGGAAGTTACATACTTTCTTGCAGTTGTATAGATGAGCACCAAAATGATTCTGACCTTTATAATTGATATTGATAGTTTTACCATGTCCAAAACAGTGCAGAATGATACTAATTTCACTTGGGTAGTGATTACATTTTACGCGGACTTTAACTTAGACTCGCAGTGTAAAATCTCAAACTTTGAGCTAAAATAAAGGTATTAAATCCATATAATATTTCAATAAAAAATTCGGTAGAAGTTTTTTTGTTTGTAACAAACATCAACTCGGGCATGTGCAGTGTAAAATCTTAATTTGATTTTTAAAATAGTGTGATATGTATTTCTAAAGTCACTATATGTTCATTGTAAATATACTTCATTATATCCAAGTGGAAACTGGCAGGTATTAGAAAATGCAGCTCTCTGATTGAATACATGAATGACATTGATTACTTAATATTTAGGTCAGCAATATTTCACTTAAAAAGAAAATGAAGATGATACTCACATTGATCTGTATTTGTGTTCATTACTGTAGCTATAAATGTGTAATGCAATTTCATGGCTAACAGAATTTGTTATGATAATTTTTAAACTCACAGATTAGGATTCTCTAAGCTTTGTTTGAATCTGACTATTTCAGATATTATTGTTAAATACAATGTACTAATTACTACATTATTCTGTGGATTCCTTTTTCAAACATCTGAAAAGATAGACCTTTTTTTCTTTAATATGCAAGTCATTGGTTTATTATTGAGAAGATTATTTCAACATTTCAGGCTATGCATCCCACATCCTGAAGATGGATGTCCCTACTTTTAATCGGTGCTGGAATACCAAAATGGCTACAGCAAGGTCAACAATGAAAAGACTGAAGGAATAAAAGTTTACACACGTATTTTCTGACTGACATTGCACAGGCTCCATAATATCTTATTTCTTAAAATTTATGCCCATTTTTCGATTTTATAATTTTGGTTAAGTTTTTGTATGTAAGCTGGTATCTCAGTACCCACTTAATTAAGGGAATGGATTGAACTGTCAACTGCCTTGAGCTGATATGCATTGTACAGGTTTCATAACCCTGTTTAGAAAATTAAAAAAAAAAATTGCCCCATTTTCGACGTTAATATTCATTCAATAGACAAGTCTGTTGAATAGTTTAGTGTTGCTGTCCTCTGACAGCTGTTGTTTGTTGACTTGCAATATTTATTTTAGATGGCCTAGCTAGCTTTTCATGACCTTTTTGTAACCTTACATTATTGCAATGGTTCTAGGGAAAAACTGAGACAGTATTTTTCTGTGGCAAATGGACGGAAATAAAAAAAAGTTCAGAAATTTAGACATACATGTTCTTGTTATGAATTTTTTGTGGACTAAAATTTATTTTTGTTTTGTCTTTTTGTTGACTTCTTGGTTTAGAATTACTTCCCTTTTATTCTATTTATAGATTATTTGTATTTTTTTATGATTAGCCATACAGAAATACCAGCATCATTTTTATGTGGAACATCATGAATAAAGATTTTTTGGTGGCCTTAAAATTAATTTGTTTGCATTGACAATCCTTTTAATTAAAGAACTTGTTTGAGTCAAGATATTGAAATGAAACTTGTTTTAATTGACTGAAATGTTTTAGGCATTTAGGTGGTGTGTCAACAAATAATGGGCCCCAACATTTTTGCTCTTTGGGATTCATCATTCTATTTTACAACTGACATTCCCACCTACTTAGCTCAATAGGGAGAGCACAGGTCTTTGGATTGTAAGGATTTAAGTTAGATCCTTCAGCGATACATGTTTTCACCATGACAATTTGATAAAAGACATTAAGTTTGAAATCAGCATCCTCCACTTCTGATTCATGTGGAGAAGTTGGCAAATACTTGTTGAGAACAGGTTTGTACTGGTACAGAATCACTGGTTAAGGTTAACTGTCTGCCATTGCATAACCGAAAAACTGTTGAAAAGGGGTGCTGAACCCAAAGCAATCATCTGAGAAGCAGTGTTTTAAAATGGCTCATGATGATATTTTGGCAATATAACCCTTGTCATAAATATTAAATGTTTATTGCATGCTTGTTTATATTTTGTTAATCATTTTGTCAATGAGCAACATGTGCTTACAGATTTTATTTAACATAGCAACAGTACGCCTTGTTTGCTTCTCAGATTTTTATGCCCCCAAAGGGAGGCATATAGTTTTTGAACCGTCTGTCAGTCTGTCCGCAATTTTCGTGTCCGGTCCATATCTTTGTCATCCATGGATGGATTTTCAAATAACTTGGCATGAATGTGTACCACAGTAAGACAACGTGTCGCGCGCAAGACCCAGGTCTGTAGCTCAAAGGTCAAGGTCACACTTAGACGTTAAAGGTCATTTTTCATGATAGTGCATTCTTGTCCGGTCCATATCTTTGTCATCCATGGATGGATTCTCAAATAACTTGGCATGAATGTGTACCACAGTAAGAAATGTCGCGCGCAAGACCCAGGTCCGTAGCTCAAAGGTCAAGGTCACACTTAGACGTTAAAGATCATTTTTCATGATAGTGCATTTGTGTCCGGTCCATATCTTTGTCATCCATGGATGGATTTTCAAATAACTTGGCATGAATGTGTACCACAGTAAGACGACGTGTCGCGCGCAAGACCCAGGTCCGTAGCTCAAAGGTCAAGGTCACGCTTAGACGTTAAAGGTCATTTTTCATGATAGTGCATTGATGGGCGTGTCCGGTCCATATCTTTGTCATTCATGCATGGATTTTAAAATTATTGGGCATGAATGTGTACCACAGTAAGACGACGTGTCGCGCGCAAGACCCAGGTCCGTAGGTCAAAGGTCCTAAACTATTGGCTATATAACTACTATATAACATCGGCCATAACTATTCATTCAAAGTGCCATCGGGGGCATGTGTCATCCTATGGAGACAGCTCTTGTTAAGTCTATAGTTGTATCATTAGTTTAGTCTCAAGCATCTTTGAATTCTTACAGGTAAAACTGAAGCTGTTTATTTTCCGTTATACATAGAGGAACTGTTCATATATCACGAGAATTAAATTTTAGCAAGGTTAATCTGTTACATAGGGTTGCCACTTGCCTTGAAAAGTCAAGGAAAAACATTAATTTAAATATGTTTGAATCGACTTTGTTTTTAGCTCGACTATTATAATACTAGAGCTATCCTACTCGCCCCGGTGTCTGCATGAGCGTCACACAGATGTTAAAGATTGCGTACCACCCCAAATATTTACAAAGTCCATTGAGATATTGCTTTGATATTGTGCATACTTGTTTACCATCATAACCCCAGTCTGTAAAAAGGAGGAGGCAACTCTATCAAGCATTTTGACTGAATTATGGCCCCTGTTCGACTTAGAATATGCTTATTGTAATGTAAAAGTTTACTCATAGCTTATATTATACTATCAAGCACTGAGAATAGTCGAGCACGCTGTCAACTGACAGCTCTTGTTATGTTTACTTTCATTATAATGTTTACACTCGTATATTTTTGGTATTCGTTAATGAAAGTTTAATTGTTGTATCTGAAACAAAATAAATATAAAAAACTCTATTGGATAGCTGTAGGAGAGGAGGACGATGAGAAAAATGATGGTATTGGTCAGTGAAAAGTTTAGTTAGTGAAAAGTCGGGAAAGGTTAAATTTACAGAATTTCACTTTCTCATCCCAGTGGTAACCCGGCCTGTTACATCTATTGTATATAACATGTTCTTGAATGCAACCAGATTTACATATATAAGCTGTTTAACCTACATTATAAATGGAGGAACTGTTCATATATACATATGTATTAAAAGTATTAAATTTTAGCAAGGTTAATCTGTTACACCAATTCTATATAACATATGTTCTTGAATGCAACCAGATTTACATGTGATAGCTAGAGTATATAGCTGAAATATCATTCAAAGCAAATGTGTGTAACATACGCATAATAAAATGTTAAGAGGTATATGTGTTGTTCCCTTTTTAAATTTACACAGTCCTCTTGGTCCCCAGTCCATTTTCAGATTTTTGCATACAAAACTAGGTACAATACAAAGCCGGGTATGCAAATTTTATTTGATTTTTACTTTTTGTTGATAGTATACAATTAGTATACTATTGACAGTATACAATTAGTATACTATTGACAGTATACAATTAGTATACTGTTGACATACCGTAATAGTGAGTAAAGAATTAGTATACTATTAACAGTATAGAATTAGTATACTATTAATGGTATAGCAACAGTATACTATTAACAGTATAGAATTAGTATACTATAAGCATTGATATTTCATTGCTCATAGTATATTATTAGTTGTTTGTTATAGTATACTATTAGCTCATTTGCATGTGAAATTTTTACTAATTCTATACTAATGGTATACTGTATACGATTAGTTGTTTGTTATAGTAGTTTGTTACCCTGTTTTTTTCGTTTGGGTTACCAGCACAAATATTTGGACCTTTGCCCCCACAACTGGGTCCGATTAGTGCTTGCCAAGAACCGGGGCCTGGACCCGTGGCCCTAGCTAAAATACGACAGGGATCATCCATTTCCAGCCAAGCAACACCCGGTATTTATACTACAGAATCCTCCCCTGAACATTCTATGAATTCAGGTGTTCAACAGACCAAAAGTATTTATTGTGACCCAAATACAAATGTGAATGCTAATCAAGAGACTACTTACCTTCAAAATAGTCAACAAGTACCATCTGCTGATCAGAACACGCGCCTTTTAGTTGATCTGATAAATAAACTTGATGGCCGCTTACAAACAATTGAACAAAGTGTTTCAAAATTAAATAGTATCCAGTCACAAATATCCAAAGTGAGTAGTGATGTTGATATTTTGAAGGGTGACAGTGTTACTGTTAATCTTCGTTTGAATACTCTGGAACAATTCTGCCAAAATATCAGTGACTTCACTGATGACTTTCAGGAACACAAGCAAAATAGTTCTAGCTCCTTTTGTGACCTGCAATATCGATGCAAATGTATGTCCGATGATATTCGTACACTACAAGCGTCTAACATCCAATTACAAGAAAAGGTCCTGGATTTACATTGCCGAAATATGCAAGACAATTTGATATTTTTCGGAACTGAGGTAACAGAATCTCCTGAGTATCCTGAAAATTGTGAAACCACACTGAGACACTTTTTAACAGAACATGTACAAAATGACTCTACCGTCAATACACAAAATGTCACAGTTTCTGACATTCAAATTTGTGAAGGTACACAGATTAGGAGGCCCTAATCGCAACTTTGGCAATGATAACAAACCACGCCCAATTATTGCCAAATTCGAACCAAATTCAGGACGTGACAAAGTGCGCGAAGCCGGAGTTAGACTTAACATAAAGAAATCCGGCTACTATATTAATGAACAATTCCTAGCTGAAGTAGAAGAGCACCGGCGGAAATTATTCTCTATCATGAGAAAATTTTTAAATGACCCGTTAAACACTCAAAAATGTCCACAAGTTCGAGATAAACTTTATGTAGGGAATCAACTGTACAATCTAGAATCAGGAAAATTAGAAAACCATAGATCTCGAGGAGTACCAAAAAATGACCAAATTATGTCGAACCGTAATGTCAATAAAATACGTACATTTAATAACAGTAATAGTCGTAAAGCTAGGGCAGATTTCACCACACTGAATCGATTTGCTGTCCTCGGGGACAGCAGTGAAACGAACCGAAAACAATTACGTTCGCCGAGATCTCCCCTTGAAGACACGTCTGTCAAGAGATATTGTGACGAAACAAATTATGCAGATGACCGTTTGTTTGACGAAGACGGGCCTCGTTTTACATCAGACTAGATCAGAAGTTTATGCCTTTCCAGTAAGTTTTTCCCTACCTTTGACGATAGTTATTAAAAAGTATAGATATTAACCTCTTTGCTGATATTAGTACCTAAAATTTTCAGCCTGTGAATAGCTGTGGAAATTGGGGACTTCCTTTTTTGAAGATATAAATAGATCTAAGCTATATTTAGACTAAAGTTTTTTTCAGTATAACAGCATGTAGAGAACCCTTACATACAGTCAAATATTCTTGATATTGCAAGGAGATATAATGCATTTTTCAAGTGCTTGCTGTTTCTTATGTTGTGCATACTTGATATAGGTCATTGTCAATGTCAACTATCATTATACTGACATTTGAAGTTGTTGTTTTTTTTCTAAATTATCTCCCTTATATATGCATTTTTCTTCATTCATTTTATTGATAATTACTTCCCTTTATGTTAAGTTAAATCGAGATGCTTCTTACAGGACATCATTCCTTCTTCAAATCGCAAATATTCTAGTAAAACAAACGCTTACGACTTGAATGTCTAAAATAAATTTGGCAGCACATCTATAGTCACTAATATTTTCTTGTTCTGGTAGCAATCGCAAACACATTCAACATTCTAGAGTACAACAACGCTTAGCACTTAAACGTTTAAAGCCATTTGGCATCACATCTATAATCGCAGATATTTACATGATCTTGTCAAAATTAAAACAAACAAAAGGTCTAACACCATTTCTGCATCTCATCAGTATTCACTGATGTTGGTTAGTTCATGTTAAAACAGGGCTAACGACATATCACATTTATGACCACTGTTGTCCTATTCTTTCGAAAATCGCAACCGTTCCAATAGAACAAACGCATAAGACTTTAAGGCCTAAATCATTTTGGCCACTTTTGCTTTCTTATTCTTGTTAGAAACCACTATGATCTGGAAGTGAAATATTTTCATGGTATTAATATGACAGTAATTTGAGCATAGTCAAAATATGTCTATTTTCCTGACTACGTTTATCATTTTTGTGGACATGGTCAAATCATAGTTGCAACGTGGACATTTCAGTACCATTGATTTTTATGATGAAACGCAGGGTAGGACGAGCATTCTGAGGGTTTTGTATCTAGAAATTTATTACGAACACACTAAATACTAAAAATCGGAATACTTTTCCAGAAATAGGTGATAGAAATATACCAAGAGCGAAAGCAAAACGTCTTAATAGATATTAAATCTTCAGAGAGACCCCAGAAATAGACAACGTTCAAACCTCAAAACAGGCTGGTGTATAAAAGACAATGTATGTAAAAGTCTTTGATATGCGGCACGTGTACGATTGTATTCCACTTATACCGTAGTATTGAACATTTTGCTTTGCTTTGCATCAAATAAAATGGAATCGGACTTGGCACTATCAATAAACTGAATGAAAACTTGGGTACGTGTATTCGCAAAACGTGGAGAATGTCGGTTTTTTTCCATATGCAAAAATATTTGGAAGATAGCTTGCAGTTGAGTGCTGCTGAAATTCGACTAGTCTCGAACTTGAGCACTGGATATGACGTAACATTGTTGACATGTGTCAGTCTATTTTGATTTCACATAATTTTAACTTGAATGCGGTAAACATTTCAAGAAGATCGCCGGATGCATCGGTTAGAAGAAAGAACATTTGCAATTCATCGACAATATTTTGTATAAGTTATAAGTGTAGCATTAAGCAATATCAAATTAGCAAACTCTTCAAACAGTAATTTTCGGACATAATAATGAGTCAAACTTCATGGTTATTGTGGTGTAAGTAATAGAAAGAGCATTGAAACTCGAGGGTAAACGATTTGTACGAGGCGGCTAGCCCCCGAGTCTAAATCGTTTACCCGAGAGTTTTAATGTTCTTTCTGTTTTGTATCATAGCCATCCATATATGGTAGCTGTAGGCGTCCCACACTGCCATATATACAGCAGTTCAGTGAGTACTTGCTTTACAAATGTGTAAAGCCCAGGTAAAATAAACCAATGCTAGAGCAGAAAATCAATAAAATACCCTTCGCTGTCTACTGTTTTAGACACGCTGGCATAATTTTCAATCCAACAGTGCGGTAACTAGCGTGCGGGTATTAAATACCTGCACACTTTTAGTTACCGTACTCTGTACTCAGAATATACGAATTACCTGCACCAAATTTGTTAAGAAAAAACACTGAGCTATGATACAATAATTGTTTCATCAGTATATTTTCTTTGTTTAACATGTATGTGCTTGAACATCATTACTAAACTTTGTAAGGCAGTCGACTCTATTTAGATGCATAAACATTCGTTGTCTGAAAATGGTTCCAGTAAGGTAATATCTGTAGGTGTTAAAAGTTCAAACAGAAATAATGGTATTGCTTGATCTCTTCAGTCTTGTGCCAGTTATATGTTCACTTAGTGCCGCGTAAAGATCTACTGATCAAATGAAAGCAAAACAAAAGTTGCCGATGGGTTCACGTTGACGGATTTAGTAAACGGGCATTCAGTTTCTATTTCATGTGGCGCTCTGTCCTGTCAAATTAATTATGTCCGATCACAGCTTCAGCTTAATCTTGGTGTTGAAAGCGATGTTATTTTATTTCATAAAAGGCAAGTATAATATTAAGGTTTGTCTGCTCGTATTCAAAAGTAATCGAGTAGATATTTACATTACTGAATCAAAAAAAAAGGAAGAAAAAGGCTTTCTAATGACCTCTTTTGTTTGCATATCAGTTGAAAGACGGCGAAGCTTTCAATAAATATTCTAAATAATTAAAAAATGGTCATTAATTAGGTCATGTCATTTTGGCTTTATCATTTGGGTGTGGACAGTCGTATAATCGTCAAAATAATAAAGTACAATATAAAATCACTTAATCAAAAACATAATATTAAACTTTCAAATAAGATTAAACATACATTAGCCGTGGGTGTATAAGTTTCTCTGAATATATAATGTAACTCGATTTTATCAGTAGCTGTAGCTTTAATATGTCTTTTTATATTAATTAAAGGTCATGCAATTCATGGTGATTTCTCAATCATAATGATACAAATAAAGCATTATTTTTTGAACTTACAGTTGATCGGTTGAATTGAAAGTCATGCTATATTTACAAGTGTTAAAATATTGGCAAACATTGTTAAATTGACGAAAGAATATTTTATTCAGGAATTATTTAAGGGAATCATTACAGTTAAATCTACGAATGTTTTGTCATCTTGATTAGTCTACCTTTTCAAATTATACAAGAAAGAATTAGAACGATTTATGCATACATCAAGACGATTTAATTGCCAATGGGTGATTCAAATGAATCATTTTCGTTCGCGGTATGACTGTTTCTTTGTCTGTGTAACCCAGACAAACTGTAAATACGCACTTAGGACATTACAATAATTTCTTAATGGCATCTATACAAAACAATTAGATTAAACAGTCATGGAATGTTAATACTAAAACTGAAACTGAAACTGAAATAAGATGCAACGTATTCAAAACATGTGTGTAAAACTTGTCCTTAACAGAAGGAAATTTGACACTTCCAAACAATCATTGTAAATCTTATATTGGTTGCCGACGAAAGCAAGAATTGAGTTAAAGATACTTTCTTTCATGTATAGCTGTCACACTGGCAGAGCACCTCTGTATTTAACCTAACTGCATACAGATTATGTTCCTACTAGACAAGGTTTGAGATCGTCAGAAAATGCTGAATGTCGGAATGTTGTTCCATACAACAAGTGCAAACTTTTAAAAATTTAATGAAAGAAGTTTCTGTGCTGTTGGTCCAAAACTGCGGATGTAACTGTTGTTACGCAAAAGGAAATCACTTGATACATTCAAAAAATCTTAAGACACTGTATTTTAGAGACTTTATGACATTGTTTTAAATTTTTGACAATTGTTCTAAATGCGATAACAGCAGATGTTAGCGTTTTTTTTTTTGTGAGATTTCCTCATTTATATTTTAAGGCTTGTTAAATTAAATGTACAACACCATTGAATATTTCATTGTATAGAAATAGGCGTTTAATCAAATTAACCAGTTTCAGTTTCAGGAATGTTTATACTGCTTCCTCTTTGTTGTTGTTTTTCTTTTCATTTAAATTTGTATTTTTGTATAGATTATAATTAAAAGATATTCATATATTATTATGTAATACATTGGTTTAATCTCTCTCTCTCTCTGTCTCTCTCTCTCTCTCATACATAATTGATATCAATACTGCAGTCAATGTTATAAAAAGAGTGGAGGTTGATGAGAATAATTTGTACATTTCAAATTCATTTTCTCTAGAAATTGAAAGACAATTTATGTATATTTTGATAAAAATGAGGTAAGACAATTTTTCCAATGACCTAAGCAAACTAAGTATAAACCATGATTTATGAAATATATAATAAGTAACAAATAACTCCAGTCAATCTCGAGTGTATCTATAAATATATCGATCAACTACAATATTGCGCACGTAACTGATCAGTTCAGTTCACTTTTACAGATAGTTTTAGCAGTTACCAACTTCGGAAAGAATACAATGAAACACATAACTTTTCTCTTGTTTGTGATTGTTATTGCGTGTTCATATATTTTGGACAAGGAATCACCTGAGAAATTCGTTTTGTTGTTTTCCAGAGTACCAGATGATTCAGTCTATGAAAAGCTTGAGAAGTATAATTGGATCAAACTGTACCAGGTACCGTGCAAGACATTTTTTTAAAGTTTTATTAAAAATAAATTTGTTACATTGCCCGCGGTTTAACTAACTTAAATGCATGGTATTTATCATTATGACCAGAATCACAATTTGTGCGGATATATATATATATATATATATATATATATATATATATATATATATAGAATCACAATTTGTGCGGATATATATATATATATATATATATATATATATATATATATATATAAAATTGCACTGTCCGTCCGCCCGTGCGTGCGTGCGTCCGATTAATTCTTGTCCGGGCTGTAACTCTTCCATCCATAAATGGATTTTGATATAACTTGGCATAAATATTCACCATAATGAGACGATGAGTCTTGCATAAGACCCAGATCCCTAGCTCCAAGGTCAAGGTCACACTTAGAGGTCAAAGGTTAACATTGTCTGCTTCGTGTCCGGTCCATAACTCTGCCATCCATAAAGGGATTTTGAATCAGCTTGGCATAAATATTAACCATAATGAGACGACGTGTCATGCGCAAGACTCAGACCCCTAGCTCCAAGGTCAAGGTCTCATCTTTAAGTCAAAGGTTAACAGGGTATATTTCGAGTCCGGTCCATAACTCTGCCATCCATAAAGGGATTTTGAATCAGCTTGGCATAAATATTAACCATAATGAGACGACGTGTCATGCGCTAGACTCAGACCCCTAGCTCCAAGGTCAAGGTCTCA
>NW_026463377.1:0-9500 GCF_021730395.1 Mercenaria mercenaria
TGTTGAAGGATATTACAGAAACAATGCACACATGTCTATCAAGTTCATGTTTTGGAGGGCTGACAAACAAGGTCAAGGTCACACTTAGGGGTCAAAGGTCAAAATAACTTTGTTTCGAGTGCGATGTAACTCTTGAACGCTTGAAGGAATTAAAAAAGAACTTGGCACAAATGTTCACCACATTTAGACGACGGCAGAGCACATGGCTCGTTCAAGGTAAAGGTCAAACTTAGAGGTTAAGGTTACTGACTTTGTTTGTGTTTATGTTGCTTTTTCATTGCGTTGCTCTTGTTTTAATTTTGCAGATCCGTTTTGTTTACTAACAAAATTTTTTATTGAATAACCTCCCTTTTTTGTTTCTATAAATAGGTTATTTTGTAACTGTATTTTATTGGCCGTAGGTAAAAGCCAGACCACTTTTCTTTGATAAAAGCATGGGTGGTTCCTGGGAAAGCTAAGGTGTATTTTGACAATCTTACCAGGTAATGATTTTAGTGGACTTAGAGTTTTTTTTGGGGAATTTCCCCCCTTTGTTTCCTTTTCCTTAGGGGTTCAACAGTAAGTTCTTTAAATTTTGCTCCCATCCTCTGATATATGACTTTATCAAAAATTTTAACCAAAAATTCTAATTAAAAAGGGGCATTATTCTGTCAAAATTCAAAACAGAGTCATGGGGATTGTTTCTTCTTCCCGGTGTAGACTTTGATATAAATAAGTATTTTAAGTTTCAAGTCAAAAGCTTTGACGAATATTTGACTTTATCAAGAATTTAACCAAAATTCTAAGTTAAAAAAAGGGGCATAATTCTGGTCAAAATTCAAAACAGAGTTAGGGATGTTTTTTCCTGGTGAAGACGTTGATAGTAAATAAGTATTTTAAGTTTCAAATCAATAGCTTTGATAGTAAACAGGACATTTGACTTTATCAAAAACTTTAACCAACGCGACGCCGACGACAGACGAGTGCAATAGCTCTACTTTTTCTTCGAAAAGTCGAGTCTAAAACAGGCACATCCAGATTTATATCACCTACCGCAAAAGCGATGATATAATAACCAAAACCTATTTCCATTATAAACTATCTTTCCTTCCGCGCATAATATAATCAAATTATGTTGAGACGGTTCCCTTGAAAAATCGATCGTCTTAGGTGTCCACAGTCCACGTAGACTTAATTCGCAAATGTCTAATAGGCACTTGCGGAGAACAGGTTTTTTCCCGGTGCAGAATCCAGGAACACAGGTTATGTTAAATATTCGCCGTTACATAACTGAAACATTGTTGCACCCAAAAAGAAACCAATAAACATGTGTCACGAAATAATCATTTTCGTTTAATATTCATTTGTATGCGCTCTTTGAGTCTTGATTTAAGAAGTGTGTGCAAAATATATCTTATTAATTTACGATCGTACTTTCAAATTGTTTATACTGTGGTTTTTGAAAATAGACAGCTTTAGAGAGCCTATGAATGAATCAATAGATATTGCAACTTGTGCATATCTTGATAAACTGCTTTTAACATATGCATCCATATGACCTACGGAAGGTTGATGGTTCTGCCAAGGGCCAGCTCGTTTCTGATATAAGACAGGGAGTGGCAACTATGGTCTTCAACCAACACCAAAAGCTGTAATGTAAGTCGCCGTACAATTTATGACCATTAATTGTGTTGATTTGATGTTAAACCCATAAAAATTTCAAAGGAGAGTTAACACTTTATGTCATTGACACTTTTCTAGCTATTTTCTTTGTTAATTTAGTCAGGCATATGTTTTATTTTCTTGCGTTTGGACAATCGCAAAAAATGCACATTTAACTGCATTACTGGTAGAACTGGTAGAACAGCTGACTATAAATGAAAATGTAATTTTGTACCACACGGAGTAAATAAACTAGATTACAAAACACGTATTACATATGTTTAACTTTTTTCAAGTTGGGAAAATAGAGATAAATGTACTTGAACTTTTTCATACCAAAAGGATAGCTGGAATGAGTTGCCATTAGATCTGATATCACCAACAAAGTTTTGAATTATATTTAACTGGAGATTGTCTTGCTGGGTAAACTTTACATGCAAAGGATTGCATTGGCAAACTCTTAGATTTTCTTCTAGGTCACGATCTTGGTAACATATTTGACAATTTAAATGAACTTTTCCTGCTAACCGTAAAGTAAACTAAATCATGTCTTAGATTGTATAACAGTTTCCTGGCACGTTTTACACTTCACACCTTTGGTCAGTCTATGTTGAGTTCTGCTCAACCCGGGGCTAGAGGGCGTGGACGGTAGCTTGCATTTCCAATACCGTCCATGAACAGGCTCAATGAAATAGAGAAAAGTGGAAACTTCACAGGTCGCTCAACACGACAAAAACGAAAATGTTGCAGGCTCGATTTGGTTGAACTGTTCATGGACGGTAGTGGAAATGCATGGTACCGTCCACGCCCTCTAGCCCCGGGTTAACCGAGCCTGCAACATTTTCGTTTTTGTCGTGTTGGGCGATCGGTGAAGTTTCAATTTTTCTCTGTTTGAAATATTTCATGTTAACATTAGCGATTCCGACATTATTCTGACAATTACCCTATCCATTACAACTGGTGATAACGACAAGACTGGTCAAAATGTCTAATGGTATAGTTCATGCTACAATTAGAACCTCCGGCTAGAATCTTTTAAAATCCATCCTATAAACTTATCGAAACCAGTAGAAGCTTTCAACATCAATTCGACTCGGCAGAACTCTTTTAGCAGCCTTTCCCCACACATTTTCATATAGTTATAGTTTTAGCTGTCATTTATCCATTGCATCAGCGTAATTTATGACAAATCATCAAGTAAGTGGCATAATGTTCAACTTTTCCCAAATAATACATGATAATCAAATGTTATTAGTTAAAAGACCTTTTAAAATTTAAGTGTTGAACGAATGCGATATTTCTGATAGCATACATGTAGCACATTTAACACTTTTCAAGTACAGAAAATGTTTTTGTTTATTTTGGAATAAAATAATACTGACCCTACTGGTCGACATTGACCAAATTTAAATGTCTTTTAATAAGCGTAACAAAATGTTTGTAGTAGAATGCAGTTTTTAGAAAAGAAGTATTTTCGAGTTTGCATTTGTTGATTTTGTTGATTTCTCTGCTATTGACGAGATAAAGGACTTCGGACACTATCAAATGCTTCTAGCCTACATTTTGAATACAAATTTTCATTATTGAAACAATACCCGATTCGTTTCGAGTCACATACAAACCAATGTGTTACTTAACATATTACAGCAGAAACTGGTTTGTATCCTTTCTTATCAAGATATTTTTTATTTAATCTAGGCCAGGGTATATTCTTTTAATTTACGAATTCCAATGAAAAATGTGGCAAAATCTGTAACAGTTTATTTAAGGAACAAAATAGCATTTTAAGATTAAAATCCTATAAATAAAAAAGAGGACGATATTTTTGCAAACAACCTGTACTTGATTTAAACTTACTTTACTTTCTTGACACTGTTCATAATGTCAAGTTATTGATACATTTCATGTGTAAGCAGGAATGCTACAAATATACATGTATAAGTGACCGGTCAGTTTTATTACAGTGGACACTTGGTTATTCAAGTACATCCACATGTCTGTATAGCTTTGTTATAAGACGTTAAGTGATGGCAGATAAATGTGTGCTGTAAAACTAAGAGAATTCATCTTATCAAGGTCGTAGGGTTCTCACTGGAGATAAGTACCAGTGGCACAGATAATATTTGGCTAAAACATGTAAATAAAATGTATCCGAAAAGACAGTTCTTTATGGGCTTGCCTAAAGAAGCTGTATCGGAACAAGTTAAATCAGGATGAGTCTGACTGCAACCCCACTAAAGATAATTTTGTGCAAATCGGCTTAAGGTGTGGGCAAAACATATTCGACATGTGTCATTTATAGGGCTAAGGTAGCCATATTTTTATATGCCATCTTCATGGAAAACGACTTGACATCACTTTCATGGCATCATACTGAATGTGAAACCGTCATTGGTATGACCTGCCAACAAGCTGCTGTTCTTGACCTCTGCATCACAGGCATATCAATGCCAAGCGTTATTTCTGTTGGATAGACTATAGGCAGGATCAGATTAACTGGTATGCACAAAGTGCCTCTTTGTTGTGGTGTTTAGGCCTAGTCTGTCACAAAAAAAAGCAAAAACAAAACAATCTTCAGTTCAGTTTTCACAACAGAAAGAACATGAAGTAATAAATGCGTGTGACATTTAGTATGTGCCTATGGAAACAAATATAAACGCACAGTAAAAGATGAAAAAAATTAATAAATGAATAATATATGAAAAATAATAAAAGAAAATAGTAACAGAACTGGAAAACAAATTACTTCCCCGTCGCTAGTGGCGTGCGCGTCGCGGGGAGAACATGTAGTAGATTGTTTGGTGTGTTGATAGTATTTTACAGCACACATTTGCCTGTCTACTGCAACAAACAACCAGGATATGTCAAATTCAATTAAAAAATAATAATCATTTCACAGTATTTGTTTCTCTCTCTACTTTACATGTATAGCATACATATGTGCACTCTTTGCAAACATTTGTGTGTTATTTTAGGTACAAACAATGTAGAAATATGTACATCAAATCTTTTAAAATGAATATAAAAAAGTATGTTTGTTTACATTTGGGAACACCTTTTGTAGTAATATTTTATGTTTAAAATTACTGTACACTTCCCCCGTTGCAGCAACACAATAGTTACAGAAAATGTGTTTAATAAATATCTAAATACAAAAATGTATGTCAAATAGGATTTTGATGCAAGGGGAACAGTGTTGTACAAAGAAAAATAACTTTAATCTATAAACAGGGTATGTAATTCATTTAGAGCAAATATCACGTTTTACGAAACAAATATTGAAATTTGACTTGGGAAAAAATAATCTCAGTATGTATTTTGTGGTATTTGTAATTACATTTATTATATATTTATTTTTGTGTAGTTTATTTTCACCTGGAAAAGGGAAATTATATAGAAAGTGTTCAGAGTCCTTTGATTTCTTTTGCGATTTATATTTTTTTTTACTCAAGTAATTACCTGAAAAGCGAGTAGCCTTTAGACTTTTGTATTATAACACTTGTCAATGTTTCAAAACTTGGGGTATCCAAAATGGGCTGCTAAGGGGAGGATTTTCATTCGATTTGCACTTCCCCGTCTTGGATAATAAACAATTAGCTGTTCACAAATGTTCAACCAATTTGCTACTTTGCAATGTCAATGTTTTAACAGTAAAAACTTCTAAAAGAAATAAATGATGTCGCCTTTGAAAAATGTCGCTGAGTGGTGTCTATGTCATAACTGGATTGACAATGTCGTTTTACTCTGTCCGTAAAATGTAAGACACGTGAACTATTATTTTGACATTTGTTTTGTTAAAGCTCCAATTCCGGCATGTAAGGTTAGGGAGGCAGACAATACAAACGGACAAGCACATACATGTATATACCAGAACACTAGCCTGTCAGTCAATCAACTCTATACTGCCGATACAATAATTGAAATACAGTTTGGAAAAGAAAATGAATCCCGACGTATTAAGTGCCGTGCCATAGGAGAATACAATCATCCTTCTCCTAGGTAGGTAAAACGCATCTAGTTATTGGAGCAAATCAAATTTAGTTTGCTAAATATGTTTAACTTAAATTGCATAACAGTTTAATCGTTTTACTTACCTTGACTATCTTACATTTGATTAATTATCCGACAAATGTCATTTTTGTGCCGTATGTTGACTTTTAGAAGTCGTGTTGTACTTAATGTAAATACTATTTCTGTTTCTTTAAAACGTAAGTCCATTCAATGTAATAATGAAATTGAATTCCTCTTAAGCCAGTGTTTAAAAAAACTCGAGGGGGTATTGCGTTTTATGAGCCTTCTTTTACACTTCAGTCTCTTATTGATTTGCATGGTTTTGGTTTGTTTTCAAGAATGCAGCAATGTATGGATCACTTATATTTTCTTTCTTTTTTGTGATGTCAGAGATTTGCGTACCGATCAAAAAACCAGTATATGGACCTATTGTTGCACCCTATTTATAGCTCAATAAAAGTAATATTTGACGTTTGCTTCGAAACTAACAAAACGGACCTCGTTCAATGTCGAAGTCCTGGGCAGATGGGGAACTCCTATTCCAAATTGTCAGCGTGTTTCATGGATACTTCCAAGAAAGTCGAAAACATGGATACTACTGTGTTTAAAAGGGACATACCGAAATCAAGAACGTTCATGTTCAAATCTACCATATTTTACAGAAATAATAGGGCTTTAAGATTCAGGGTATATGATATCTATCCCAAGAAAAGAATCTGCAAAATACATGTAATAAGATCCGGATCCCCAGAAAGCCAAAATAAATATGATAAAAATTCAGTGTTTTTAAACGGTTTCAGTGTTTTTAAATCAGAGCTTATTTACAAATAGCCTTATTAAAATGGCCGGATTCTTTAGTTTACCATGGATATTGTCACATTTTGATTTAAAAATATGAATACATACGTACAATGTTACGTGTATTATTTCTGCAGAAATACATGAATATCTCAATGGAAAAATGTTAAGCCGTTGTAGTGACCGTTAGCCTTTCCAGTTTTCAACCCACTTATATGCTTCCAGTCGTGTATATACGGACGCTATTACCATCATAGTAATATATGCAATAAGAATGGGACATAATTTAGAACACAAGATGAATAGGATAAAAATGATAACAATACTCATTGTAAATAAAAGAGGAGAAAATTTTATTGATTATAATTGCAGTATCACTGTCTGCAAAATGTCGTTATTTATTTTGTTAGAAGTAACGCTGGACGTTAGACACCGCTACCTGGAAATAACTTCGGCACATTCAGTGTAAAAGAAGAACAACAATAACTTCAAACATGTACAATGTTACCTGGTTTTTAATTATTAGTTTAGAAGGAATGTTGCATCTGCTATGGTGCTTAATGTAGCAAGTGTCTTTATACTATAGAATGGTGTTTACTTTGTAATAGTGGCCCCAGGTTCTTAGCATAACTTTGGACTGACGAATAGCAAGTGATCACAATGGCGTTACACGGACAGACGGACTGATAATCATGAACACACTTGTAGACAGTGGGACACTGGATGTTGGACACTGTTATTAAAGACGAACTAATATATAGTGACTAATATATTTTATTCAGTATATATTCAATTATACTAATATAGAAGCTAGCTATTAAATGAATGATGATTGTACTGTAAGTCCTAAATTTACTTAAAGAATTATATTTATATTAATTTAATTGAAGATATAATGATATGGCCGTATTTAATGGTCAACGAAATTCGTTTATGAGCAGTGGACTAAGTCCCAAGTTTAAGTGTCAAGGCTAAGCCTTGTTATACTGACCTTAGAGGTGCAGTATCTAACCGACCGATACACTATTGTGTCTCGGTATATATATGGTCAGTGGTAGAACAAAAACAATTGAATGGTTAATCTAAGAAATAAACAAGTTCTTAAACCAATCAAATATATTAACCAATGAAAATAGAATATAGTAAAATTCTGACCAATGAAAAAAGGCGTATTATCTTAACATTAAATAGAGTTTCCAAAATGGCGACTTCCTACTAAAAATGACAGAAAAAAATAACAAATAAAAGTGGTAAGAATTCTGTCTCATTACATTCCTATCTCCTATGAAAATAAGTTTAAAGTTGAAAAAATTGAAAACTGAAGTAAAATGAATTTCTGAAAAATAGCCTAATAATTTAAAGGGTATACTTAACAAAACCTACTTATTAACATAAGACTAAAATAAAACAAGTATTATTAAACTATACTTAAGTATAAGTAACCAAAACTTAAATGAAGATGAATTAACGAATTTTAAATTTATACTATTGAAATATATGTGTAATTTCAAATTTATATGACCATATATTCAAATGTATCAATAACAAAAATGAAAAATTTTTGACACTGATAAATCCTAACATGATTTTTTAGTTTTTAGAATTTAAAAATGAGAAATAGAAACCTGAAAAAAAAGTATTTGTCACACAAAACAACATAATTTCATTTAATCACTCCATCAAGTTCTAGAAAATATCGTAATATAAGTCTACAATGTCATTCATTGCCCTATTTCTTCTTTCTCCGAATCCTTCCTCTTCCGTTCCTCCTTCTCTCATCTTTCCATCTCCAGCCTCTTCTGTTCCCCCCTTCCTTCTCTCTCTCTCTCTCCCATCCTTGCAGTTGTCTCCTTCTCTTCCGCAGTGGGCAGTTTGGTGTTATGGTATTCCCACTGGATTTATAATACGAGTTTAACGCTCTAGTTCCTCCGACAAATGTCTTGCCCCTGCGTGATAAGTGTATATTTCTTTATAAAATAAGCATAATATTTATTTTATTTACTAATTATGTATACTATATACAAAATTTAGTTAATAATTAAGGTATATACATGTATGTATGCATCTTATATTATTCATTATCTATCCAAAATTATTTATAATCAATAAAATATACAGTCACCAATTTAAAGAACTTTATTAACAAAGAAAGACAACTCTTCCAGTCTTATATAGACTTTTCAGTAATACAATAGTAATATTTCATGAACGTCTCAGTTATCATGAAAACAATAAATACTTCATTATTTATGCATGTTAAAGTTCATTTTACACCCAACTTTATGTAATAGGGAATCGATCCTTCGCGACGAAAATCAGGATCAAATCCCACTACGGTAACATACGAGGTAATCCAAACAACACATACTATCCAAATAAAAAAATATATGGTTCCGGTTTGACCATGGGCGTGCGACGACCCCGATGAAATTCGGGATATCACGGTCTTTGTTAATGTAATAAGCGTCCGTCAGATCATAGGCGAAACGCAATATCCGCACAAAAAGATGTCTTCGACCCGAAAGCTGTTAATTTTGGGTTTCGTCAGAAGCTAATCAAACCGGTAACGTGACTACACTGATATATTTGTGATACAAACATGCTTTATTCAATACTGAGTAGCATTTTTAACGGGGACATTTTGAACATTTTTATATTTGGAGTGAGAGTGGAAAACAGTTACACTGGCGCCGACATTTTGAAAATTTTAGAAACAAAAAAATTCCCCCAACGAGTTCTTCAGTCGGGGAATGAGAGAATAGTTCACCTTTGTGTCGCTTTTCGATCGTATTTAATTTCTTTTCCCGGGACTTTTGTTTTTTTGAAATTCTCTGTTTCTCCTAAGCCCTATTGAATTTTTTAAAAATTAAAAATCCGTATTTTTACTTGCAGGCTGACTGATTAAAATCATATCTGTCAAATTCTGTTGATGTGGATGTGTTTCAGATTCTGGCAGAAATTGGGGTTTTGCATTGTCATTTTGTTTCAGATTGTATGTTTATGAACAGAGTTGATTCTATAAGCATTTCAGATTGTTTTCTTGACTTTGT
>NW_026463378.1:0-71947 GCF_021730395.1 Mercenaria mercenaria
GGTATTTCAGACTTAAATCTTCAGGATATTATTTCATAAAACTGGCGGATAAATCAAACTGCGAAGTCTTTTCGAATGGCGAGTAAAACAGTTGTGTCTCTGCGTAGGAACGATGATACAATATTTACGTATGCATTCAAATGATGCTGTTCAAGGTAACAAAAAGAAGCTAACATTTGGCAGTGTGAGAAGGAAATTTACTTCTGCATGACGGGAAAAATGATGTTTGCAAGCATATTTTATCGGAGGCAGCTGTAAAACCACCAACAGGAAACTCTTTTTGAAATTATGTTGTGATAGACTGTTTGACTGTTTTCGGCCCGCTTTGGCGAGACGATATTACGATAGTTTTATACGAAAATCTGCGATAAAGTCCGAAAATCTCGCTTGTGGAGAGAAGAAACTTGATTATGATGTTCCCGCTAAGGAAAAAAAATCTTGCGTCGAACCAGCAGCTGTGTGAATACATCCTCGAGAAGAAAGTCACTGCGTCGGGCCAGCTGCAATTTTTTACCATCATCTGAAGATAGTATCTTTCAGGAATAAAGTCTTTTCGCTGGACCAGCTACTCTGCCTAACTGTGACCTCTTTTTCTCTGACTCTACTTCCGGTGGTGCTCAAACTCCGGAGCTTTTCATACTTCAACTGTGTTTCTGTTATGTAATGAAGGACAGTTAACCTAACCAGTGTTCATTTATTTTGTACCTGTACAAACTTGTTCTCCGCAAGTAACTGCCAACTTCCCCACATGAATCAGAGGTGGAGGACAATGATTTCAGATACAGTGTCTTTTATCAAATCATCACGGAGAACATACGCCTCGCCCGGGAATCGAACTCACGACCCTGCGGTACGTAAATCGGCGAACCAAATCACATACGTATGAAGAATGCTCTCTAGATGGAGGAAACAGGCAAAACTTGTCCTATCAAAAAGTCATTTTATGCATATTCTGACACTTTTATTCTATCAAATTGCACATGTACTTACTATTTAACGTCTCCTCTATTCAGTTATGTCATTGAATGCAGGTCTTTCACTAAAAATATCACTAATATTCACCATCAAACAGAGGAACTATTTTCAGCGTAATTACTTCCTTATTGTCGACCAAGGGCAAATAACTGTGATCTTGTGCCACAGTCCAGAGACTGGTTGTCTGCACGAGTAACAGTCTGGGAGTACTCTAAATTGTAAACCGTGCCAACATAATTCTTGTATTTCTTTCCGGTTTGAAAATGTATATACAACTGGAAACATATTTTTTCTATAAACAGTAATATAAGAAATTGTAAACTTGATTGTCAATATATAGTTTAGGAAAATAGTATGAGACTCAGGGAACAGTGAACAGATTCACAAATATATATCTTAAAGAAAGCTATTTTAACTTTATTTGGTCACAGATAGATTCACAATTTCCCTACACTGTCGGCATCTATTTGCAGCTAGTCACAGATAGATTCACAGTTTCCTAATGTTTTATGTACTAAGCAAACCTTTTGAAGGTATACATAGTTATAATGATTTAATAGTTTTAAGTCAGTAACTAAGTCATCTTACTCAGTGTAAGGTTTTGAAATATTAAAATGTATAAAACTAGTGTATTGATCAAATTGTAACATATTTCTGTATTGTTTTTTTTTTTTTTTTTGTTTTGTTTTTTAAATAGTGTAATATTGTAATTTTTTATGCTGTACTAATAAAGAGATTTAAATAAACTATTTGACTTGATTGACATGTAATTTTATCAGCATGGGCGTTTATTGATTTGACTGATTTATAATGTTAATGACAGTTACTATAAGGGTCAGTTTTATTGGTTACTAGTTGTTAAAATATGTAAAACATGAATCTATTTTAAAGACAGAAGTCTCGTTGAGATATAAACTTTGGATTTCAAAGAAGAAACGTTGTGGTTTTCCACTAGAACAGTAGAATATTTTGATATTTAATTCTTCTTCTCAAATTGGTATATTCTATGGACATCCGTATGAAAACTTGACTATTGGCTTTAAACTGTGTGGTATTCCACTGAAGAAAAATTAAAAAGATAATGTGACAACGTGATCCAACATTTGGATTTAACAAGTAATGCTTTAAAATAGATCAGTAAGCTGCACAACTTAGATAAGAAAAACATTTTTATAAGCTTGTATATGACCCATGCAAAGTTGATAAAGACATTCGCTCATCAATTAATGTCAAAATTGGGATCAGCAGATATTTTTATCAGTTCGATTGGAGATTTAACGAAGCCGGGGTTTTTAAGTGTTGTACTTGTTTACTTAAGCTGCTTTTCCTCACGTTGAACATAATGATCTTGGTTATAATCAATTTATAAATGCATTTCAAGGTGATAAAGACGGTTCATCTTGTATTAAACAAAATTAAAACAAATCATGTCATGCCAGTTTACACTTTATTTATTTTTCTGTCAAGCCCCAATTTGGGTAACCCCGTTTATTTCAAATTGTAAACATATATAGATACATATAAACACATGATGATAAACGTACAGTTACATGAAATAATAATGTAAATATCAAGACATATTGTTAAACATGTAATCTTAGTGATCTATTATGTATACATATTTTTGTAACTACTTCATATACTAGTTACAGTCGTATATTGTCATTGACATTGGTTATCAGGCAATTTACAAATAGAGGTAATATTTTACAAAAATGTGAAGAAGTGTGTATGAAAAAAATCAAAAATATAGACAGGAAAAAAAGAGCACATATTTAACAGAAATATGTGCAAGTTATTTAAGAAAAAAGAAAAGATGAAGAAAAAAGTGGAAAATGGGGGAAACTGATTTAATAAAATGAAAAATCCCTTTGATTAATAACTCTTAGTAGACAGTTATGGTTAGCTCTATTATATGTTACAGTTTACACATTAAATCATAGTTTATGCAACAATGAAAAACAATCATTATCGCGGCGACATATATTTACGGTGCCACAAGGGGACCCTGGGAAGAGTTATATAACATTGAGTCTAATCTTTTAATGCGACACGACACTCGACACACTATACGACCGAAAAAACAACACGGCATCGCGACATTTCCCCGCGTCATTATGAACAGAACAGAACAGAACACATATTTATGCATTGTTTTGTTGTAAACACATTTAGGTCGTTATACGAAATATGAAACGACACACGAAAAAAGAAAAAAAAACAAGGCACCGCGATACTATCCCGCGTCATTATGCACTGTTTTGTTGTTAACACTTTTAGGTCGTTGTACAAAATATGAAACGACACACGACAATACGACACGGCACCTAAAAGACCTGCTCCAGTCCTACCTTTTATCCTTAAATTGTCAGATGGAAATCCTGACTATGAACAGTGACGCCTGTCAAAATAGAGTCTGTTTTAAATTAGAAAATACCTGTCGTTTTGCGTGCTTAAGTCTGGCACGTCGCCGTTAACTACATTATCCATTGTAATAATGGGTTGCACACTGGCGCCAGACCAAAAAGAAAATGCCTTTGTACATGTTATACCCTACCCCTAGGTATTCTAAAGAACCATGGTCATGAACGGGAAAGAATACTAACCCGTTTCAATCGCGCATTTCATACCTGACCATGCAGTTCGGTAAATGTGTACTATGGATATCAAACAAGTGGTAATTTATCTTCCATTGTGTACCGGTCACATTTCTTCAATACATTTGTGAAGGTAATTTCAACTTCGAACGCTGCGAATTTTGCCTTTGGGGACAGGGTTATAATATACCCCAAAAATAAGTCGACAATTCGTTTCTCTGCCTTTCTTTCAATTCACGGGAAGCATTTCGATGTTGACCGGTGCTTTTCCATCATTTATTCTAACAAGCGCTGTGATTGATGCTGACAAAGAGCTGGCCAGATCCTATTATGGGTTCCAGAGTTATGGCCCTTGAAAGGGCCAAAATTAGCTAGAGTTATGGCCCCTCAAAGGTCCAACATTTGCTATTTTGGCCTTTGCAACCATATAGAGATTTCTTTTATGGTTTGACTTGATACGAACTTCCAAAATATCTTCAACAACAATAAATCTTGGATTCCATGAGTTATTTTATATCTGATTACCTCCCCTGATTGTAATCAAAATGGATTTGTATCAGTAAGACTTATTTAAAATTTCATTATTGTCATTAGTTGGACTGAGACAATCAGGGTAGATAACTATGGACTGATTTCAAATTACCTCCCATTATTTGAAATTAAAATGGGTATATCTCCGTAACTAATGAAGACACTGATCTGAAATTGCATTTATGTCAACAGATGGACTTGGACAATCAGTGAAGATACATATTGACTGAATTTATGACAATTTACCTCCCTTTATTTTTTATCTAAATGAATACACCTTAGTAGCTTCAAATGAGATTTGTTTGAAACGTTATTTATGTTTTCCATGGTAAGAAATAGTCGTATTAGGTAACTCTTGATGGAACATTTATCGATATGAATAGTTTACTAATATATTGTTGTATAGGCTTGTACTCTGTATCTTCTACCTCCCCTGATTTTAATAAAAATGGATTTATCTCGGTAAATGTTGATAGAATTCATTTGGAATTTCATTATTGATTTTAGTTGGACTGAGGCAATCAGGGTAGATAGTATGGACTGATTTTATGTCAAATTACCTCCCTTTGTTTCAAATTAAAATGGTTGTATCTCAGTTACCAATGAAGATACTGATTTCAAATGTCATTTATGCCATAAGATGGACTCGGACAATCAGGGTAGATAACTTTTGGCTGCATTTATGACAAATTACCTCCCTTTATTTTATTTAAACGAATATATATCAGCAGCATCTAATGAGATTGGTTTTAAATGTTATTTAAGTCTTCCAGGGTAAGGAATATCATGTTAGTACAAAAATGCAGCATTTGAGCCTAGGACCCTCTATGTCAAAACTTGATCATATCATTTTGAGCAATGGTACTCAGGTGAGCGATACAGGGCCATCATGGCCCTCTTGTTTATTTTTGTAATTGAAAAACGCACCATCGTAGAAGTTGCTTATTACGAAAATGATATTTTTGTTTTAAAACTTAATTACTTTAAAATATTTTGTGTTTTTAGGATAGATGATACATCGGTTTTTATCACTTGACGTATTTAAAAGATGTAAATGTAGCTGCTCCTGTTTTATTTTGCTTCTTACTGTATTTTCTTTCGATATAATATATTTTATAGTATGAATAAAGCTGATTTATTTCATGTTGAGATTTTAAATATTTTTATTGCTTTGTCTGTCTATTTGACCTTTAGTCACATTTTGCTTCTAATGCATTACCAACTTTTAGAAACATCTCTTAACCGATAAAGCGGGACAACGCTATCATAACAGTGGTTTGACTTTAGATGAAATATCATTCATTTTAATGTTGTTTGCAGACGATATGGTCATTCTGGGTAAAACTCCAGAAGATTTGCAAACAAGCTTAGATTTATTAAAGATATATTGTGATAATTGGGGTCTTAAAGTTAACTCGGATAAAAGTAAAATTGTTGTCTTTAGAAAAAGAGGTCCGTTATTTAATAACGAAAAATGGCAGTTTGATGGTGCTCCTCTGGAAACTGTTAACGATTTTGATTATTTAGGTACTGTGTTTAATTATACGGGTAGCTTTTTGTTGAACCAGGAAATGTTAATTGGTAAAGGATTAAAGGCAATGTATGCATTATTATCTAACATTAGAAAATACAATCTACAACCGAAGACATTAAGTTAATTGTTTGATGCATTTGTTTGATCTACTCTGAATTATGCATGTGAAATTTGGGGATTTTCTAAGACAAAAGATATAGAAAGAATACATCTTAAATATTGTAAATTACTGTTGCATGTTAAAACGGCTACCTGCAATATGGGTATTTACGGCGAACTTGGTAGATATCCTCTTTATATTAATAGGTACGTTCGTATTATCAAATATTAGTGCAAAATAGTATTGTCAGAAAATATTATTGTTAGACATTTGTATGGTACATTAGTAGATGGATGTAACCAACTGGGCCAGTAAAGTGAAAGCGCTGTTAGAAAATTACGGTTTTGGTTATGTATGGAGAAACCCAGAGAGTGTTTCTGTACACAACTTCTATTTACAATTTAAACAAAGGGTTATTGATGTATTTATTCAGTCTTGGAATAATAGTATATCAGAGAGTCAGAGTCTTTTTTTGTATAAATATTTTAAACCTATGTTTTGTTATGTTGTCCTATTTGTAAATCAGGAATAGAAGATGAAAGACGCGTATTGCTTCACTGTTCTGTGTATAATGATATTCGCCAGACCTTGTTTAACAAAGCTACTGATGGTTGTCCACCGTTTAACACATATAGTGATACTGAAAAGTTATGCTTCCTATTATCAAATGAAAATATTGTTAAATATACTGCCAAATCCTGCTCAGATATACTTAGAATGAGAAGAGATTGTTTATACCACTAAACAAACATTTTATTTGTTTTTAATATATATATGTAAAGATACACAAATGGTATATAGATGTAAACTTTATACTAAATTATGTCATATGGTCTATAGTTGTATTTTCGGGTTAAAAAGCACTATTTTATGGCATTGAAGTATTTTATAGTGGTCAAAAGTAATTTTAGACGTATCTGTAGATAATGTTCTTAGTATTCTTATCTAGTAATAAACTTTGTTTTTTTGTAACACCCGTAAAATATGTTTGCTAATCAAACTACAGATGATCTGATCATATGTAGATTTTTTATCTTAAGACCATTTTTTAACTGTCGTGCATTAGTACCATTATACAAAATCAGTGTCTTATTTTCATTTTCTTATGGCAGTTATTAGTATACGGATTAGCAAATACATTTTACTTTTTACCTGTATAAATGTAAATATAGGTATTAGAGTCATAAGAGGCATTTCTATTAAGTAACACTGCTAACTTGTTAGCTCGACTTTTCGAAGAAAAAGTAGAGCTATTGTACTCGCCCCGGTGTCGGCGTCGCCGTTGGTTAAAGTTTTTTTTTTTTTGATAAAGTCAAATATTTCTGTTGCTATCAAAGCTATTGTCTTGAAACTTAAAATAGTTATTTACTATCAAAGTCTACACCGGGAGAAACAATCCCCTTATCTCTGATTGAATTTTGACAGAATTATGCCCCTTTTTAACTTAGAATTTTTGGTTAAAATTTTTTGATAGTCAAATATCTCTGTTACTATCAAAGTTATTGACTTGAAACTTAAAATACTTGTTGACCATCAAAGTCTACACCAGGAGAAACAACCACCATAACCCTGATTTGAATTTTGACATAAGTATGCCCCTTTTTAACTTAGAATTTCTGTGTTAAAATATTTTTATAAAGTCAAATATCTCTGTTACTATTAAAGTTTTTGACTTGAAACTCAAAATGGTTTTTTTACTATCAAAATCTACACCAGGAGACACAATTCATATAACTCTGGTTTGAATTTTGACAGAATTATGCCCCTTTTAACTTAGAATGTTTGGTTAAAGTTTTTGACAAAATTAATCATCTCCGTTACTATCAAAGGTTTTGACTTGAAACTTAAAATATTTGTTTACCATCAAAGTCTACACCAGGAGAAACAATCCCCATAACTCTGATTTGAATTTTGACAGAATTATGTCCCTTCTTACCTTAGATTTTTGTGTCAAATTTTTGATAAAGTCAAATATCTCTGTTACTATTAAAGCTTTTGACTTGAAACTCAAAATAGTTATTTACTATCAAAGTCTACACCAGGAAACACAATTCCCATACCTCTGATCTGAATTTTGACAGAGGTATGTCCTTTTCACTGGCAAAGCTCTAATTCAGAGTCACGCACTGAGAAAAGTCGAGCGCGCTGTCTTATGGACAGCTCTTGTTCATTCATCCGCCCACACACTTAGACACACATGCAGCATTCATTCATCCACTCATGCACTCATCAATCTGCTGTTTCACTCACCCACTCACCCACCCACTCTCACTCACTCATTCCTGTCCACCCTCTCATTTGTCCACTCATCCATACTTAGTCAGTTGACAGGAAGCGCCTCTTATGACCTTATACAACATACTAATTGTTGTATTTGTATAGTAGATATGTAATAATCTCATATGAGTAATTATCTATAGTCTCCTGTAACTCTTAGAGAGTGGCCATTTACATTGTATGATTTTTAATGTTTATATGTTTTACAATTTATGTAAATGGATGAGACTGAAATAAAATAATAATAATATGAAACATATCTGGACTTTGTACCTGTGAAATATAGAATTGCCTTGTCTAGATTACGATTATCGTCACACCAACTACGAATTGAAACTGGTCGGTATGGTAATGAAAGAATTGATAGAAATTTGCGTACTTGTAGAATATGTAATACTAACGACATTGAGGACGAATTTCATTTTGTGATCAAATGTAACGCCTATAGAGAAATTCGTACACGGTACATTAAGCCGTATTATTGTGTTAGGCCAAGTGTATTTAAGTTTACTCAGCTAATGCAATCCAATAAGAAATCAGTTATATTGAATCTTGCCAAATTTGTATATCATGCTTTTGCTTTACGTCAGAATATGATTGTTGTAAATACATAGACATGATTGAACATAATGTGACTATATTATAATATTTTGTGAGAACTTACAACGGGTCATACGGTATTTTCAAATCACCCCATGCATTCATAACCTATTACTTAGTAATCATATTAACTAGCGCTATAATTGCGCCAATTTCAGTATTTAAGTGCGGTGTACCAGTTATTCCCAGAGCCATTGCACTATTTTGTATTGAAAGCTATGTCTGTCGAACCGTTATTACTCGTTGTATGCTATTGAATCAAATGTATGTTTTCTACTGCGGTTGTGTTATGTATGTTCATACTGTTTGACATAAATTAGAATTTTGTACGCGCTGATTTCTTTATGCAAGACATTACCTCAGCATTTATATGGATCTAACTATTTGTGTCTTGTACTTCATTTCGTTTATTATTAGGCCTATACAGCAAATCTTGTATTTCGTTTCGGCAAGGTTTGCTGTCACAGAGGCCTACAGTATAGTTAGTAGTCTATGTTTGTACCTTAAGCCTTGCTAACGTACGGTAAGGCTTATGATGTGGCCAGTGTGTTGTTATACGCTTTAATGCATCGCGTAGCGATTGTAATCGTTATGGGTTCAGTTCTGTATGCATAATGTTATGTATAAAGAAATAAGCAGCTTAATTGTTTGTATCTATGATAGATTATTTCTCTGTAGAATTATACCTACATATCACAAGTTATATCTATATGCTCCATGTAGTATTGCAAGTTCAAATTATCATATGTTTAGTTTACCCTATTGACACTATAGTATATACTTTGTATTTCAATGCAGATTTACTACATCCTTTTGTCCGTATCTGCAGGCTATGATTATTTATCATCTTAAAGGATATTATACGTGCGTGTTAAATACTGTAATGTAACTCTTAATTGTATTTCATTAAACTCAGTTCGTGCCGTTTCAAATCATAGGAGATTATATGATTAATGACAATATTTGCTTCATTTATAGTACAGTAATGCCAGTTTAGAGCCAGTGCAAATGTTAGATTACAATGCAGTTCTTTAGTTCATCCTCTCTATTTAAGATATTAATGAACATACTTAGTTTCTCTATGCAATAATCAATAACATTTATATGTATTTTTATGTTTTTGTGTGCGAGTCTAACTATGTGTACGCTTGTGTATATATGTGTGTGTGTTTGTGTGTGTGTGTGTGTGTGCGTGTGTGTGTGCGCGCGCGCGCGTGCGTGCGTACATGTGCGTGTTATTTGAATGTGTCACGTTGTATTTGTTAATACATCTGTTTGTAACAAGAAACATTATGTATACGTTACAAGAAATAGACTTTGAATCTTGAATCTTGAATCTTGCTATCTATCATGAAGTCAATAGTCCAATATCAGCGCTACCAGACGCATTAGTCGATTTCCGTACTAATTGTTGTTGTTGTAGTAACACGGGGATGGGGTCGGTAATTAACAGCTTTGGTCATTATCTGATGCATTTTCTGGCGGGAGGTTTGCCAAACGATATACTTGAATGAAGTTTTAATAATATTAAAGTGTTAAGCGGAACAAGTCGAAAATTTATATTATACTTTATCAATTGTCAAATAAAAGTGATATTTAAGAATACGAATATGTTATCTAAAATATTTAGAAATTGTTGCATTTTATACATCTAACACATAAATTTACGTTCTTTTCAATGCATGAAATATCATGCTAAACATGTATCTATGTACAAAAAAAAGAGAAATATTTACGCACAAGAAACTGTCTGTAAATAAAATAAATATTCAAGAATATGAATAGGTCATCTAAAATATTTTAAAAGTGTAACATTTTTTCTTTTTACATCATATAAATTTACGATCAGTGTAGATGATGATAAGCCTGCACATCCGTGCAGACTGATCATGATCTGCACTGTTTGCCATTCAGCCATTAACTTTTTGGTATGCACCCCTTTTCATAATTTATAGTACTGTCCAAATTGAAAGATAGACAAGTTCAAAATAGAAATTTAGCATGGTAAGGATTAATTTTCTTATATCGTGCTTAAATAGAAATATCATATTTGCGTGACTTGAATAAGTACTGTTGACAAATACTACTACCATAGTATATTTTAACTATAAATACATTGAAAAAATCAACATTGAATAACAATAACTTAAGCAATAGCTCAGTTTTAGAATAGCAGACTTAACTAAGTAATTACTTAAGTTTTTTCATGAAATTTGGGCCAGGATCTTTACTTCGTAAATATTTACGGAACAAAGCTGTTAACGATTTATGGTATAATCTAAATTCATAGATGGACAAGTTTAATATATTTCTGTGAATTCTAAATTTGTACTGATTCTTCCTACTGTCATACGATTAATGAAATAAGGGTAAAAATCATAAAAACAAAATCCCCGAAGGAAAGGGAAAAGACTACAGAAAAGACAGAAGAAAAATACCTATCGCTTTATGGCCTAGATTCACTACTATATAAGTGTCCCCCCCCCCCCCCCCCCCAAATCCAATATACAACTCCCATCTTATCTGCTGCTTATCAGCGATTATGTAACAGTAACTGATTAGAGGGCAATTAGCACAGCAGGGACCCCAACTAGACCATGAAGATGTGTGCAGTGGAGTTGAAAGAAATTAATTTTTCTTCAGCGAATGTGGAATGATAATAATAATTATTTTGATATTATATAGATGATAATAACTATTACTTCAATGTTATAGTAATAATAATAATAAAAATAATAATTATTATTATTATTATATTACATATAGGATGATAAAAATACAGTAACAATATTGAAAATAATAATGATAATAAAACACAAGTATAGTGAAAACTTCATGAGTTCTTTGTGCTGACAAAAAATTAATATAAAATTATTGTGTTCCATCTATACTCAATACTAGATTTTGGCAGTGGGCCAAGGGATTTCTGTCTTCACCAGCACAGTTGGTGGCTAAGGACCATCACAGTATGGTTCCAATAAACAAGGGTCATTGTTTATTGGAGAGACAGTCTACCTTTCAAGTGTATCAATTAGTAAGAAGGAGAAACCATGTAATTTATTTTAAATTAATGAATAATTAATAACATTTAAAGTTATACTGGGGTTTTTTTTGGCATTTCTATGTAAAGAAAAATATTGTTGATCAAATACAATAATAAAATAATCAGAAACTTATTTTCACAATTATAAAATAATGAGAAACTTTCTTAAAGAAATATGCAAATTTTTATTTTTTCAAATTCTGTCTGGAGAATTGTGGTATTTCAGAAAAATGTGACATTCACTCATCTAAAGCTGGCAGAATACTGTAGATAACATTTGTCTAAAATTGAAAACAGTATGTGCATTTTAAAGTTACAAAACAAAGCGTGAAAAATGTCACTTTTGGCAACAAACTGAAAATGAAAATTGAGTATAGATGGAACACAATAATTTTATATTAATTTTTTGTCAGCACAAAGAACTCATGAAGTTTTCACTATACATGTACTTGTGTTTTATTATCATTATTATTTTCAATATTGTTACTGTATTTTTATCATCCTATATGTAATATAATAATAATAATAATTATTATTTTTATTATTATTATTACTATAACATTGAAGTAATAGTTATTATCATCTATATAATATCAAAATAATTATTATTATCATTCCACATTCGCTGAAGAAAAATTAATTTCTTTCAACTCCACTGCACACATCTTCATGGTCTAGTTGGGGTCCCTGCTGTGCTAATTGCCCTCTAATCAGTTACTGTTACATAATCGCTGATAAGCAGCAGATAAGATGGGAGTTGTATATTGGATTTGGTGGGGGGGGGGGGGGGGGGGGACACTTATATAGTAGTGAATCTAGGCCTTTAAGATGCACATAAGTCGCGTTGAGACGAAGTGCATCTTACAAGAACCTGATGTCTGTGTTGAAGTGTATTCAGATTATATCCATTTATGTAGCTAATATTTTCTTGTCCAAAAGTACTAAGAACATCTCGGACAGTTTAACTTACATGAGATGCAGAGCAGTACACAAGAACAGTAACTACGTTGAATGCATTTAAAATTATCTCCATTTTAGTCTTAATTCTTCCCGGTCCAATGCGTCATTTTCAAAAATGGTAAGAAGTTGAAATCGTGATGAGAGAAGTAAATTGCACGAGAATCTTTACTCAATTTAGGTCATATCTGAAACAAATGTACGACGTTTTGATCAGCGGACGTTTTGGCCCGGACGTTTTGGCCTAGGATCTTTCGGCCTAGGATGTTTTGGCCAGGCATTTTTTGGGGGTAGGACGTTTCGGCCAAAAATAAATTGTGGTTCCATATCATGCAAAATATGGTCTGGAGATTATTCTAAAGAATGTTATAGTATAAGTGAACAAATTAAACTGATAATAAAACCAACTCATGGTATTTTATTTTTATTTTTTATAATCTTTTTATATGTATACATATATATACATTGTATATATGTGTGTCTGTATGTAAAAAATATTTGCCATTTACAACACGCCAAAAGATTTATGAAAATAAATTTTATTTTTCTTTAAAAAATGATCAATTATACTTTAACATATGATAACATATTAATATCCAGATCATATTTTACATATTATGGAAATAAATCTTTTTTGGCCAAAACATCCTGCCTAAAAAAAATTCTTGGCCAAAACATCCTAGGCCAAAACGTCCGGGCCAAAACGTATGACCAAAACGTCCGTCCTCTATCTGAAACTGTTTCCTTTTTGTCCTCTGCCAAAAGCGGAAGCATATTGTTTTTGTGTTGCCCGTCCGGCTGTCAGTCTGGGTGTTTATAATGCGGATTGTATTTAAGCTAGAATCGCCATATTTTACATCACGTATTATCCCCCTTGACTCGGTAAATGTAGTTTATGCCCTTGATTTGTTTAATAAACATGAAAATAGTATTCAAGTTAAAATCACCAGATGTCATATAGTGATAATTTAGCATAGTGCAACTACGCATTGGCGGTTCATGATGTGTGTGCAGGGGCGGAGGTGGTGGGTTCTGTGGACGAGTGGTTCGTGTCGCTGACGTCTAAAAATGATGCGTGTGCGTTATAATTTGTATGCTTTTTCTAGGGTACGCCCCCCTCGGAAAGAGATAGATATATCTCAAGTGGTGCAACCCGACGTACATGTCATCTGATTGAGTCTTCTCTTTTATCACAATATCATCTTTGAAGTCTGTAAATTCTAATCAAATTTTAAAGGAAAATGAAAGATATATAATTAAACCTCCGTTACTGGAGAAATTTCTTGTTCTGCTGCCAAATACACAGAACTTTGAATAGCAATTTAGATGGAAAAGCAAAGGGTAGAATGATATACACTCAATATTTTAGCCAGGTGTGTAATACGTTTATATTTTTATAAGCCAGTAAAGCTTTTCGTCTGACGAGAAAATCATTCATCCCCCGCGTTTTACTAATGTTTGAACGTAATTTCCGATTTGATAGTAAAACTTGAAAACTTGATAAATATGTTAAACACACTAAAACAAACATTTTTATCGAAGTTTAATGAATGACTTTTTCGGACCTCGGGCAATATTTTTCCACTTTTTACCGGCAAGCGATTTATTAAGTTTCTAATTGCATCAGGTCAGAAATAAATTTCCTTTAAAATGTTTCTTCAAGTTACGAGTTCAGTACTGGAAAATATACTGTTGTACTTTAGACCAGTTAATAGCATAAACTGTGGGCCGACGACTTAAATAAGGTGATATTTTATAAAATTTATCCCTACATGAGAATGAAAAGGGTCCCCATAATACGAACGCACAGTTAAAATATATTTGGTCCGTTTTGACATGACTTATCGCAGAAATTTCCATTCTTTCACTTAATTCATTCCTTTCCCCAAATATATGACACATTCCTTTCCCCAAATATATGACAGAGTGCACTCGCATGAACACTACGGGTTTAATTACAAAAAAAAGAGTTATTTTAATTGATATATAGACTAAATGCGTTTATTTTATTAGAAGAGTTCGATTTTAACTGCATGAAGATATTTTTAAACAGCTGACCGTATCGGAAAAGTTTTCTACAAGTTACCCCAGTATTTGCAATATAGAGATATTGCCCGAAGCTATTCGAGACAAAAATGTACTAATTGTGAGACTTTCATTCTGATTAGGTAGATCACAAACAACACGTAACGGTAAGGCGGTATTGCACTTTGATCCTCTGACTGACAGGATGGGATATTGTGTCATCCGGTTTCCATTAATCTGAAAGAATGTTCGGAAGGCAAGAATCTAATAAATGAACAAGTGCTCGCGGAACATGAAATGACCTCTTGATGCTTTCAGTACTTGCGCAAGGAACATAATTGTTTGATCACTCTGTACTGGACGTTTTAGACACTGACTTTAAATTAATAATAATGGGTCGTTTACCAGCCATAATGACCTTCTTGATCAAAGCATTCTCAAATTATCTGGCAAAATGGTTCTACTGTTCTGGATCAATGTGTTCTTGATCTTTAATCTATTGATCTCAAAATTAATAGGGGTCATTTGCTTGTCATGATCAACCTCCCTCTTAGGTTGATCCTAGACCCAAGTGTTCTCATGTTATCATCCGGACACGATTCTATCCACAATCAATAGAAGTGATCTGCTGGTCATGATCAACCATCTTGTCAAGTTCTGTGATCCTGTGCCCAAGCGTTCTCAGGTTATCGTCCTGAAATCATTTACCTGTTCTGGGTCACTTTAACCTTGACCAGGGTTGTAGTAATGATAATGCTAATGCATTAGTAATGCATTATTTTTTTCAAATAATGCCAAGTAATGATTAATGCCATAATTTTAGCATTAAAAATAATGCTAATTTAATGCCAAAGTTAGTAATGTTAATGCTAATGCTTAGCATTACTTAGGCATTATTTTCTGTATCACTGGAAATCCCAGGTTCAAGTTAACTTGGTATGAACCAGATCATATCCAGATATATACCACAAACCTTTAACAGAAGGACATAAAACACAGTCCAAATGTTCATGTATGCACAATATTCTGCCTAAATATTGATAAAATTATATAGGCCACCTAGGTATGAAACATTTTTGAACATGCAATTTTACTTGAAACACTAGCACTATTTGTCTGCAACCAGTTAAATATTTAATAACATTCACAGTGTATCTAAATTAATGCAAATTAATGCATTGAACTATACATTTAAAACCTGGGACAGCTCAAAGTGCAAATTTATAATAACCATTAAAGTGTGACATAATTAGTTTTGTCAACCAAAATATCAAACAGAATCATTGTTATCTTTTGACACCTTTATATCAATTAATAGTATGCCACTGATAGTGATGTTAAAGACCTTAAGGCAGCTAGCTTTTACATATTATGTCAAATTAGCCTGTTAGGAAGCCATTTAACAGGTACTTGACTTTCAACATGTGTTTTTTATAAATGGTAAAAGAAAAATCAGATATAATACAAGAAAGTCGAGTCCAAAGAAAGTCATACATGTATTTAAGTATATATTACCTAGGTAAAGCAGACTAAACGCTCAAATCTTTGAGCAGCTCATGTTCATAAAGTACAACAGTGATAAACTATAATACATTAACAATATTAAGCACTGGAGACATAGACAGATACAAAATACTGAAGAGTTTAAATGCTGTGTTTCTTATGGTGCTTTTGGCTCATTCAAAGTATTTCATACAAATTATATATAATCCCTAGTTGGTAAATTTGATCCATTACAAATGATAAATGTAATAAAATCATGTGTTGCTTCTATGAAATAAACAACTAAAATGATTAAAGGAAAAACAAACAAATAGTGATTATAACATGCAATGATTAACATAAAGTAATGCTAATGCACCCTGTGTAATGCTAATTTAATGCATTATTTTGATAAAAATGAGTAATGCTAATGCTAATTTAATGCCGATTTTTTTCTATGTAATGCTAATTTAATGCATTACTTTTGCAAGTAATTATTAACAACCCTGACCTTGACCTTTGACATTCTGATCTGAAAATCAAAAGAGGTCATCTGCTGGTCATGACAAACCTCCTTATCAACTTTCATGATCCTAGACCTAAGCATTGGTGAGTTATCATCTTGTAACCGTGGACCTGTTCCTGGTCATTGTAAACTTGACCTTTGACATACGTATCTCAAAATCAATAGAGGTCAACTGCTGGTCATGATCAATCTTCCACTTAAGTTTCTTGACCATTGGCACAGGAGTATTTAAGTTACCTCCAGAAACTGCTTAACGGTTACAGGTCACTGTAAAACTTAATAAAAATTAATAGGGATCATCTGCTGGTTATTGCCAACCTCTCTATTAACATTCATGACCAAAGGCTCATCATCCGGAAACCGATTGGCCAACATATCGGCCGACCGACCGTCAGTCAGACCGACATCTGCAAAACAAAAATATTTTTAAAAGCAAACTTGAAATGTACAATGTTGTCCATTTTTCCCATAATTTTACAAATTCAAGGACGTAGCTCTTATTTAGTCAATGTTTTTCATTTCGGAGCAGCCAGACTGATTAATAATTTCCTCCGACATACATTTTGCATAACAAAAAATATAACATGGGTTTTGTATACCATTGTGCTTTATAAATGATTTCAAAGGACAAAAATCTTACTCTTATGATTTACCAAGAAAAAGGAAGCGTAGAGGCGGGTTCTATATACATTTAAAAGGTTTCGTTATAGATAATAGTATCAGATAAAGATCCAAATTCTTCTAAAAAGTGCACATTTTGAAAATATTTTCAGTTTTATAACCTCTACTATAAATTATCCACAATTATATAAAATTCGCATAGACCTTTCTGACAAAATATGTAACAGCTGATAAGGTTTATAACGGTATAAAATTTAGGTGTCTGTATAAACATTTTGTATAATATTGGATTAATCTGCACTACTCTTTTCATTGTACGATAAATAATTGTTGAAAATTACCTTATGAATATAGTGGACGCAACTTGACCGCGATGGTTGACCTTAGGCCGATTATTCATATCGATTATTTCATTATAGAAATCAAGGGTGCTTAGGTTAGCCGTGTATATTTAAATGGAATTAGTTTGTATACAGTGCAGTATCAAAGTATATATACTTACATTTGATCAGTTAAAACCTGCAAATACACTAATTTATATTTACACACATTTATATTTCCTTTTTCTCGTGCAGCTCGTTTTTACGTACACTCCTTTTCAATAACAGGCTGTGCCTCATTATGTATTATAATACAGAGGTCAACCATCGGGGTCAAGTTGCGTCCACTATATAAAGTATGTTTCGCTTGCTTTTTTATTGTGAATGTACAAGCGTATAAACATGAAGGAGTGCAATGTAGTAAAATATATCTAATATGTGTTTGAATATTGTCACCTACAATGACCACAATGTGCTACGTTTTAATACTGTTTAGAGTTTTATTTGACCACGAAATGATTGTTAATAACACAACGAGCTACAGGTTATGTAAAAGTTACTAAGTTGTTCTGTTCTGATGTCCTCGCTTCGGCAAATATGTGTACAACATTTTGCAAATCCGACTATTCCAGTCGATTAAAACTTACAATAAGCCCAATCTTACCTTATATAACAAACTGAAGTGAATTTCCTTTAAGCCTTGAAGCACTGTTTTTATGTATCTTTCATCCACTTTAATAGTCACTTTACCGCTTCGAGTTGAACTTGTTGTTAAATGTACAGTAAATATTTCGCATGCAGTAAAAAGAGCTAACACTTTGAGAGTAAGTTCCATGATTTAAAGTGTGCGATTTATTATACCACTATGCAGGTGCGTAGACTAATCAATATTGCCATAACAAATAGTTGCTACGTATCATGGTTTTGCGATCACGATGTAAATGTAAGAAGAATTTAATGTTTGTGATTCTACTCTGTTTAAAGAAGTCGTTATGATCAATACACTAAATTTCTTGGCTTTGAACCAGAAACGAACAACTGAATGGTAGACGCAATAGATATAAAAAAGAATAGTTTGAAAACAGGGTTTAAGACAGTTACAATGTTTGATTATATGAGAAATATTTTAATACTTTTCAGTATTATTCTTATTGTTTTCCCTGACGTTAGCGCCTTTGACAGACAGAGTTTATGCGTATTTAAAGTGGATTTAAATGAAAAACAGGAACTACTCAAGGAGTTGGAGAAAGAAGAAAATTTTACTATTGCTTTTGAAGTAAGAAATTTTTGTAAATTAATATAAACTTCTTGTTACGTTTACACCATTTCAATTTATACATTTATTGCAATATGTAATTTCAATTTTGCTTCCTAGAAGGCGGTGGCTTATGGCCAATCGGGTAAGTAGAGTCACAATCCCTGAATCCCCTGATTGCTTTTTGCAATACAGCTGGTGATATAAACAAGATTGTAAAATACTTGTCCTAGTATATCACTACATTATCCCTAACATGTATGAGCTGGATATCCGCTCTGTTTATATGTTCCCTTGTTGGACTCCGCGGCGGGTGGGGGCTGCGAGTGATGAATCTTAAATATCTTATCATGGCAAACCAAACTAAAAACCGACAGCGTACTGAAACAGACTCTGATGGCATGGAAGGTGTGAATACTTCTCACCGACCTTTCACAAGTAATATGGCTTATCCGCGATTTCTGCTGATTCAATCTACTGAAGACGATTTCAAAATGACAAGCATTTCCCCCTTTGTTATCGAAAAAAACCTTGAGGGTATAGCCGGTGAGCCAAAATCGGTCAAGAAATTGCGCACAGGGGATCTTCTTATCGAAGTTGAAAAGGCAGCACATGCAAAAAATTTACTTTCAGTTTCATCTTTTTCGGTGCATTGCACACCGTACTCTGCATTCATCAAGGGGGTCATTCGTTGTCCTTACCTTGCTGGAGTTTTAGAGACGGAAATTGTGCAGGGACTTGCTGAACAACATGTTACAGCTGCCTGACGCGTCAAAATAAAGCCAGATGGAAAAGAAATCATAACAAACACCATCATACTTATATTTGGCGTCCCATTCCTTCCTAGTTCTGTAAAAGTAGGTCTCCAAACAAAGGTCACTCCAAACATACCAAATCCCCTCCAATGCTGTAACTGTTTGAAATTTGGACACAACGAATCAAACTGCAAATGATATTTCATCTGTCATAAATGCAAACAAAACGGTTTCTCTCATGAGCCAGACAGGTGCAAGGGCCCATTGTGTTGTGTGAATTGCGGCGAGGAACATTCAGCCAGGTCTTCCGACTGCAAGACATGGAAGATCTAAAAGGAGGTCCTCAATGTCAAGTTCACACAGGGCATTGGATTTGCTGAAGCTAGACGAATTGCGAATGCTAAATTTATGCCACCATCACTAACAACAACATATTCTTTCATCACAAAGTCAAATACAAACAAAATCAACAACGTTTTTTGACGCGTCTACGCAAACCGATTCTGTACCTGTCCCAGACATACCAAAGGAAAAGCCGAAAATAACAGAAAAACCTACGCAGACACCAAAAGTTCAAACTGCCGCCACTAAACCAACACTACCAACAGCTGTTCAAAATGTCCCCAGGTATTCAAATACGCCGTCGTCAAGACAAAACATAATGTCAAATTCTAATCAACGTGGGGTGAGTCAAACACCCAGACAAAAAAATGACTTGAAAACTGATGGGTTTGGAAAGGGATCAAATGATCCCATACAAACCCAAAACCGATTCCCTCTTGATATGAACCGGTTGACGGGGGAGGATGATGACGATCCGCCATTATCTGCTCCGTCCAGTTTAACTGGCACAAAGGAGGAGAAGATCAAAAGATTCCCTCCCGAGTCACTGCAGCACTAATACTCTTTTTTTTAAATTTCCAGTCGTTCAGGTTTTGTTTACCATTGTAAATGGCAAGTAAAATTATCCAGTGGAAGTGCCGTGGACGCAAATTATAATGAAATTCTCCTTCTCTTATCAAAATATTACCCTTCACTTAATATGTGCCTTAATGAAACATTTTTAAAGGAAACGGACAAAATAGCTTTCAAAAAATATTCAGTGTATAACTTCATTAATACTAACACTGACAGAGCTTCCGGTGGTACATCTATTATTATTAATAATGCATGTCCGCAGAGACAAATTGTTCTAAATACAAGTATTCAATCAGTTGTAATAAACGTTACATTGCATCGACCAATTACTTTCTGTTCGATTTATATACCTCCCAAGTTTAAACTAAATCTTGAAGATCTTGATGATCTTATAAAACAATTACCACAACTGTTTTTTCTTATAAGGGGTTTTAATGGTCATCATGAATTTTGGGGCTGTTCTGACAGCAACACTAGAGGTCAAATTATTGAAACTTTTATTGGAAGAAATGCCCTATTTTTATTAAATGATAAATCCAAAACGTATCTTCATCCCGCAACAGGTAACTTTTCTTCGCTTGATTTGACAATTTGTCAACCGAACATCTTTCTTGATTTTAACTGACTTCTAATCTGCCTTCAAACCACCCTTCATATTTCAAATTCAATAAAGCTGATTGGAACCAATTTCAAACGTTATGTAAAAATGATTTGACTTTGGAGAATTTTACAAATTTTTATGATCCTATTTATCGGTTTTCGGTGCTTTTGTCCGATATTGCTGACAAGTCCATTCCTAAAACTTCAAGAAATGGTAAACATAAAAATAGGCCTTGGAATGATGATGATTGTAAGACCACTGTTCAAAAACGTAGAGCGGTCATTAAAAAATTCAATATACCGCCGACAAAAGATAATCTTCAATCAGTTAAGATTCTGAGAGCAAAAGCTCGCAGAACTATAAAGCAAGCAAAAAAAAAAATCATGGCATTCATACGTTTCCAAACTTAATTCTAGGTCATCGGTTAAAAATTTCTGGGAAATGATTCGTAAAGTAAGTGGAAAAGGAAAAACTTCAAAAGTTTCCCATCTTACAAAATCAGACCAGTCTATTGCATCTACCAAGGAGGACATTGCCAATACACTTGGTGAAACTTGTTTAAAAACTCTTCATCAGACAATTATGATAAAAGGTTTCAAAACATTAAATCAAATAAAGAAAGTAAACCTTTAAATTTTGATTTATATAATGATGAAAATTATAATAAAAAAAACAAGGAAGAATATCAAACAGGGAAAGGCACGTTCAGAAAACGCTGCCTCCCCAAAGACACACACGAACAACTCATGGACACCATACACAAAAATGAACACAAAAGGACAGAACAAATACAGGAACACAGTGGGCATCGCCTTGGAACGGTCAGTGGCAAAACCACCACTGGGGAGTTTAAACCGGTTTATGGTGTACCTATCCTCACTCTTACCCCCTCCATGTCAAAGTCACAAGACAGTGTAAATAAAAGTAATCCCCGCCAGGTGAAACCCTAACATACGTAAAGACAACAGAAGGTATGTAATGTAAAACACAAAGATGCCCTTGTAGATATAATATAAAAATGCAATCCTTAAGAACCTAAAACGCATGTACTCAGTGCCTTTGCAGAAGACAGAGCAACAAGGGAAACACCCTTAAGGGCCCGACGGAACAGGCCAGAAGACGGAAATCAAAATAGCTCAGTCCTGGTGGGATTTAAGAACTACTAATCATAGAGTCCTCAACCTTTTTTCGCTCACAGAATTGCTTAACTCTTTAGACAAATGTCATGATACTGCAGCTGACCCAGACCAAATTCATTATCAACTTTTAAAACATTTACCACAAGAATCATTAGACCTTCTACTTGAAATTTATAATATTACTTTGAAAACTGGCATTTTCCTGGAGAGAAGCTATAGTTGTTCCAATACCAAAACCCGGGAAAGATAGCACGAACCCCACTAATTATAGACCGATTGCGCTAGTTGTTTATGATCAATTCTAGACTAGTTTGGTATCTTGAATCTCAAGGCCTTATAACTAACTTTCAAAGTGGTTTTCGCAAGCGGCGCAGCACAACTAATCATCTTGTTCGACTGGAAAATTTAATTCCTGATGCATTTGTTAAAAAAGAGCATCTAGTGTCTGTCTTTTTCGATTTGGAAAAAGCTTATGACACTACATGGAAGTATGGTATTACGAATGATCTTAATGATTTAGGTTTAAAAAGTCGTCTTCCAACATTTATACCTCAATTTTTATCTGATCGCAATTTTAAAGTACGTGTTGGTTCAACCCTGTCTGAACTCATTTGAGCAAGAATAGAGTGTTCCACAAGGTTTTATTTTATCTGTTACACTTTTTAGCATCAAAATTAACAATATATTGAAATGTTTGTTACCAGGGACAGATTGTTCATTATATGTTGATGATTATTTTTTGATATGTTATCGTTCAAAGAATATGCGTACGATTGAACGCCACTTACAGCAGTGTTTGAATAACGTTCAAACTTGGGCCATGGAAAATGGTTTTAAATTTTCCCAATCAAAAACTCAGTGTGTCCAATTTTGTCTATTACGGAAACAACATTGTGACCCTGAGCTTTTTCTAAATGGTACAAAAATACCCGTTGTTGACGAAGCAAAATTTCTTGGTGTTATTTTTGACAAAAAGCTTTCTTTTATACCACACATAAAATACCTGAAAGCCAAATGATTGAAATCGTTGAATTTTCTAAAGGTAATTTCAAATACTGATTGGGGAGCAGATCGCAAGATTTTGTTAAGACTTTATTGAGCTTTGATTAGATCCAAGCTAGATTACGGTTGTGTTATTTATGGTTCAGCCAGGAAATCGTATTTACAAATGTTGGATACTATCCATAATCAAGGTCTTCGTATTGCTCTTGGCGCATTTAGAACTTCGCCTGTTGAAAGTTTGTATGTTGAAGCAAACGAACCATCCCTTTACACGAGACGTGAAAAAATGTTATTGCAATATGCTCTGAGGGCAGCTGCCAACAAATCCAATCCTGCTTATAAAATCATATTTCAACCCAAGTACCATGACTCGTATGACAGAAAACAAAAACAAATAAACCTTTTGGATTTCGTATCAGCAATTCTATGAAGGAAACTGATTTTGAATTTGCTGATATAAAAGAAAACTTAGTTCTGAATACACCACCATGGACTCTTAATTCCCCAACAGTTCTTTTTGATATGAAAACCGCCTTGAAAAAGTCTGAAACAAACCCTGAAACATTCAAGTCCAAATATAACGAAATCAAGTCGACTTACAAAGGTCATTTTCCAATATATACAAATGGTTCAAAAGATGATTCAAAGGTTGTATGTGCCGCCGTTAGCCATCTGCATCAATCAAAATTACGCTTGCCAAATAACGCTACAATTTTTTCAGCCGAGGCAAAAGCTATTGATTTGGCCCTTAATTTTATTTCAGAATATAATGAAGAAAAGTTTATCATCTTTTCCGACTCACTTCTTGTATTACAGTCAATACACAACCGTTATAAAGAAAATCCTCTCATTCAAAATATTCTTCTCAGGGTTCATGAACTATCTTTTAAAAAGTTCATCATATTCTGTTGGATTCCTAGTCATGTTGGTATTTATGGAAATGAAGATGCTGATACCGCAGCAAAGAAATCACTTTTATTAAATAAATCTAAATTGAAATTACCATACACTGATTTTAGGTCAAATATCAACAAATACATTTTAACTAAATGACAGTCTTCATGGAACAATGCTTCGTTCAATAAACTTCGTGAAATTAAACCTACTTTAGGTGAATGACACCAAGGAAATAGATCTGTTCGCAGGGATGAAGTTGTTCTTTCTCGTTGTCGAATAAGTCATACTCTGTTGTCTCATTCGTATCTTCTGGACAATGAAGATCAACCTGAGTGTGTACCATGTCAAACACCGCTTTTTATTAAACATATTTTAATCGACTGTGTTGACTTTGATCCACAGCGCAATTCATACTATAATGTTGAATCGTTAAAAGAGTTGTTTGAACAAATTCCTGCCGACAAAATTTTGCAATTTTTTAAACAAATAGGCATATATCATAAAATCTGAACCTTATTTGATTTTTATTAACATTTTTACATTTTTATGTTTGCAATTGTCTTTTTACACTATATATGTATATACCTTTTTACTTTAATGGTTTTATGTATGCTTTACTATGGTGGCATAAAACTGTCACCACTTAACTATCAGTTTTCATGAAAACTTTCACGAAAATAATTTAGGTTTTCACGTTAAGAATGGAGGATTTCATGAAAACAGTAAATTATCACAAACGCCACTTAAATATCTTAACAGGAAATTATGCTAGTTGGTGCTTTGAACTGACACCACTTAAAGAAAATATTCATGAAAAGTTTCGCGAAAGCAGATAATTTTTCACGAAAGCAGATATTTTTTCATGAAAACAGATAATTTTTAACGAAACCACAAAACATTTTAGAAAAGTTTTCATGAAAAGTTTCGCGAAACCAGATAATTTTTCACGAAACCAGATATTTTTTCATGAAACCAGATAAGTTTTCACGAAACCAGATATTTTTTCATGAAACTAGATAATTTTCACGAAACTTGTTACCTTGTTCAGTGTTCCTGAACCACGTTACCCCAAGACAGAAGAATCGTTCCGAATATGTATCGTTTCTATTCTTAATTAACTACTTTCATGAAAAGTTAATTGGTATCATGAAAACTTTAACTGTTCTGCTGTGGCAGTTTAAAGCAGTAACGAGCAAATTTTCATGTTAAGATATTTATCTTGCATTTATGAAATGTTTATCTGTTTTCGTGATTTTTTTTTTTACTTTTCGTGAATACCTAGATTATGTTCGCGAAAGTTTTCATGAAACCTGATAATTAAGTGGTGGCAGTTTTATGCCACCATACTTTACAATTAACGTAATTCATTTAACTTTTTCTCGGCGATATATGACCTTTTTGTGTTGATTCGCCGTAAAACCCAACTCATTCATTTAGAAGCGAATTTGCTACCAGATAACGTTCCCTGAGATTCGCCCAAGCATGATGATACCAGCCGGTAACAAAAGCGTGTGTATTGTCTAACTGATTGATCGCATGAATAAAACAGTAAACTGAATACGTTTATTTGGTTATCGTTTGAAAAATATTTAGAAATATTTTCCCTTTATTGAGCCTCCCTTAGAAACTTTACATATTGATTTGCACATGAACGAGATGTACAGTACGGAATCAGTCAATCACTGCCGAATGGGGTCCTCTTCTTATTTGACAAGGGTTCATCGCCTTTAGCGGCGGGTACACGTGTGAAAATCTACCAATCACAGCCGACTGGGGTTCACATCTAATCTGAGACAGGTCCAGCGCCGATGTGCGTTGCCAGAAAGTAAAATGTCGCTGGACGATAATGATAATATTATTTTGTCTCAGGCATTGAATGCTATGGGAAGCGCTGTGGCTTATGATAACTTTAAAAGTGAAAGTAATGACGCTATTCTGTTGTCCTGGGCATGACATTTGATGGAAAAATTAGAACTAGCGCTACTAGGTATAAATCGAATGATTGCCAAAGTTTTGATATAAAAGTTAACTTGACTCACACATTGTGCGAAATTGAAACAATGGAAAATGAAACACTAAGCCAAATGATGAATAGTTTTGATGTTCGGCTTACAGACAATAATTTGAAAATGCTAACCTGGGATTGAACGATTTGATTGTGGAAACTACCAGCACTTTGGGTGCCACTACTGACAGGTTAGCGACACATCTCCCCCCCCCCCCCTCTCTCTCTCTCTCTCTCCCTCTCTCTCTCTCTCTCTCTCTTTCTCTCTTACTGTGTTTTAAATACTGCACGATTTAAGGACATAATTTGTATTAAAGATATGCAGATTGGAATTTATTCTCTGTTGTCCGTAGTTTAAAGTACAGTGATTTAGGGTATAACCGATATCTTACAAACGTTTCCTGCATTCAAGATGTAAGAAAATGAATTTAGTGTATTTTTTATCTAATTTTGAAGGAAAATTGTCACATTTTCCAAACATTCATTATTTATTTTATTAAAAATCATGAGTGTCTTTTCTCCTTGGCACTGTTTTCATTCTCAATGATTTGGTGTGTAAAGGATAGCTTTGGTCACTTTTTTTGAAAAACTTGAATAAATGCTACGTTACGCAACATGAGATACATTTTTTTTTTTTATTCTTAGCTCTGTCGTTAAATCTTAACAGCCTGGTTGACATAGCTCACTGACTGACAGATTTGCAACAGAGACGCCAGTGAAGATATAAACGCTTCAGTAAATGTGCAGAAGTTAAAACTACAATGAGAAGTACAAAATTTTATCTGAACTGTTTAAGTCAAATGCTTCTGCTCAAGGAATGTATCAAAGCATTTGGGACGGGACATACTGTTCTACAATTGTCGTTTCCATGTATTTTAAGTGTAAATTTCACTGACGTGTGTGTGTACTTTGATTGTATTTCTTATTTTATATAAAGACTGGTAGTCGTTATATATATTTGGCGGAAAAAAGTATATTTCTGCACTCGAGTTCTTTTCGTTTTTGAATAAATACTCATATTATTGAAATATTTAGAAAAGCTCTGCATGAATGTTCTTAACATAATATTTGTTTGGATCATCCTTACACAGATCACTTTGATTACATGTAGATTTAAGGGAATCATATAACGTGTTTTAGGAAAAACACATGTGCCTTTAAAACTGTAAGCGATACCTGTGTGCAACGGAATTTTGAGCACAGCTAATCGTGACGATACTAAATTTTTTACACGCGATCTGTTTCAGGCCTGTACCACCATAAATAACCGAACATGAGCGAATATTAGTTTTTTAAATGTGTATTATATATTTTTGGATTAAATTGATCATAAACATCAAAATACATGGACGATCTTTTCTGAATACGAAATATTTTAATAAGTATACTAACTGAATTACATCAGTTGAAAGTTTTTATCTGTGAGATTCGTGTTCGTTGACTGAAATAAAAACATTGCAAATTTTGCGCTAAACAAGCTATCAAAGAACAATAAGTGAAGGCAAAAAACAAAACTAAAAAGGTATACAAAAGATGTATATATATAATTGCACTTGAAAAAAGGCTACGTTAATTATTATGAAATGAATACCTTCCTAGGAGATAAAAACAGGTGTTATTACGCCATGACAAGGTTCAAATTTCTTATAAGTTACTTGAAGGCTATCTATCCATCATGATATGATTAACGACGTTTGAGACAATGTGGCGCGGCGTTAGAGAAATTCTATAGTTTAACTATACAATAAGTATTCGGTGGTTATTTTTTGACAACTCGAAAAAAACGGTTATGGCGTTGATTTATAACAATAACTCTTAGGCTAATGTTTCCTTCTAAATAGTCAAATAGTTAAAAGCGGCAGTATTGTATACAGGGTTGTCAAATTATCTCTGTTTTATTGTTTTATGCTTTTGTTCATAATTACTAAATGTATACAGTTCAACATCGGTTTTAACGGTACAATGAAAACCAATCTATTTATATAAATTTTGCTATGATCAAAGGAAATCGCATAGCTTGAGTCGCTACTGACATATATGATCCACTAAATAGACGTTTTGTTGTTTTGCCAATATCTTAAACCTTACCGATTTTGCAGAGTAAGGGAACGTATATCATTTTTTGTCATACTTCAATTAATTTGAATGAATTTAAACCACATTGCTAACTTTTTTTCATTATTGGCTAAATTACAGATATTATCTTACGAATATGAACATATAGAAATGCAGAAATGAGCTGTTATCTGTGACATAGAATGATATTATTTGACACGAAACTTGTCTAGTATGTCGTAGTATGTCCAAACTAAGATCTTTGTCATCAAAATTGAGTTGTTGTCACATAAAAGATATCAGTGATGCACTTAACCGATCTGGTTTTGTGTCAGCTGTGTAAGATTGGTCATTACCTGACGACCATTTTCACAACTGTACATTTTAATACCACCACCCATTAACTGAACATTAACCGTAAATGTTCGAGTCTTAATCTTGACTGACTGTCTGAAGATTTAGACCAAACCTTTCAGATATGTGTTAAAATTTCAAGGTAATTTATCACCTGAAAATGAAGAAAAAGTGTAAATAAATTATGTGTCGATGTTTGTGTCGATGTTTTTGTCGAGCTTTTGTCGCGTCGGCGTTTTGTCGTGTCGGCGTTTTGTCCTGTCGATGTTTTGTCTGTCCATGTTTTGTCGCGCTCCCAGTATAATATTGCTTACGTAACTGTATTGTCTTCTTGTATTTAATTATAATAATCTGCGTGTTTTATATTCTGTATACTAGTTATAATTGCTGAAATAAAACGAGATTGTCACACATTTTAATCATTGAATCCCCTTTGTCCTACATGCATTGTGTCTTAATACAAACGTTCACACCTTTCCGTAAACGAGCGACCGCAACAACGGACATGCCCGAAGGTGACACGGAAATCGACAACAACTTGGTCAAATGAGAAAAAACACAAACTACAGGCTTAAATATTTTATTTTGCATGATCATATATTTAAAATAATAATATGAACAATAAACAGGAATATCATACGAACCTTAAAATATTAGCAAGCAGTGTAACTAGTGCAAACTCTCAAGAGAATTTATTTGCAAAAGTTCGAAGAAAACATCATCAAATGAAAATGTACATGAAAATGCTTGGACAAATTTATGCGCGGACATGAATTAGCGCATGTACGATAGCGCTAAAAGCGCTGTTATTAGTACACCGCTAAAATAAGTAAGTCTACAGTACGAGAACTTAATAAACACATAAAGGAAAATGCCTCAATTATGCGATAAAAAAGGTTATACCACAACGATTAAAGTTTTTGTTTATACTCGAAACTAGTATGAAAACTTCTAAATTGTCGCTACAAAGGTTACGGACGGCAAATGAAATATGATAAGTATATTATAGTTTCAAGTTTCAAGTTTTATTAAAGCAAATCGACAATACAATTGCCTTTGGCCAAATACAATCATATACAATTACATACAATGAGAATGGCAACACATTCAACATATACTACAATACAAACAGTCTGCAAAATAACAATTAAGGAACAGTTTGTAAAGTATCAAGGATATCAGTTCGTAAAGAAAAAGCATGTTTTACATGTTTACATAATCTAAGCAAATTACATTTATTTTCTGAGGACATGATATTAACAAATTTGTTCATAGATGGCCATGACATATAGCCCAAGTAGTTATTGCGTATATCAGTATACTTATTACAACAAAGTAAGAAGTGATACTCTGATTCAACAACTCTATTATTGCATATTCTACAATGTCTGTCTTCTCTATTTACACCGGCATATCGCCCAAGTTCAATTTCCAAGGAATGTGAACATAGTCTAAAACATGTTAAACTCTTGCGAAGTTTGTCATCTGACACTAAGTCTAAATATGTTTCATATTTGAATGTTCATTTATACTTTCTATAATACTCTAACTTGGACATAGTATTTATACTTGCTGACCAATCCTGAATATATTGATCATGCACTCGTCTCTTTAGAATTGGCATATAATTTACACTGGGATGAAAATCATTTAAAATATACGTAAAACCAAGTTTATCAATAGAAATATTCATACATGATGCCCAAGAGTTTACAATATTTTTCCTCTCTAGATCATTGAACATAGCATATATAGGAGAAACAATGTTTTTCTTGATTTTTAACATATAATTTAATGATCGGATTTTACTTAACACAGATATAGGAAATCGACCTAGCTCACCATATACAGCAACATTTGGTGTCTGTTTGCGAATACCTAATACATATTTACAGAATTTGATATGAAGCTTGTCGATTTCTTTATAATCGTAAGCTCCCCAAACTTCAGATCCATATAATAATATAGGAGCAACCATAGAGTTAATATGCCTGAGTCCGAGCAGTGTGAATATATTCCACAACGGCGTAATGACGACTTTCATGTTAATAACTTTGGAAACCGTTTGTTATATTTGTGCAAGCAAAATAATATATCGATAGCCAATGGACGCCTGGAGGAGGGGCATTCAACTTTTCACTCAATGTCAAGAAATAGACCACACTCCAGTACTGTTGATTACTTGATAACAAACTTTGCTAACTTTGATAAAATATATAATATGTACGTTCTAGATCAAACTGAATTTTCTGACCATTCGCCTATTTCTTTTTCAATGTGTTTTAATCATCAGGTGTATACGTCTAATGGTAACCCACGTGTAGATAACCTATACTGGAACTCAACTGAAACTGAGCGTTTCAATGAACTATTGGAATCCAATAAACATGTTTTTGACGATATTTCAGAAACACTATGCAATGGAGAAAGTGATATTAACACTTGTGTTGACTCCTTGTCTAAATGTGTACATGATATTTCTTTTCAGTGCTATGGTAGATCATGTTCCACAAAACCGTCAGTGAAAATGAAAAAGTCACCTTGGTTTAATGAAGAGTGTGCCAATGCAAACGTAACTTAACAATGAATCCATGTGATCTTACAAAAACTGCTTTTCTCAAAAGCAGAAGCAATTATGCTAAATGTAAACGTAAAGCTAAATCATTGTACTATAACAAAGAGAAAACTAAACTCTCAAAAATGAGTAAAAGGTCACCAAAAGACTTTTGGAAATATGTTAAAAAGTTTAAAAAATCAAATAATAATGTATCGAATGATATCAATTCAGAAGAATTCATGAATTATTTTTCCAATTTATCTAAGGGTAATGATACTGGTCAATTTGATTTTCAAGACTCGGCAAGCACTCCTAATGAAATTCATATTGATCAGCTTGATTCTGAATTCTCAATTGATGAAATTCGTAAAACTATATCATGCTTAAAAAGAAACAAATGTTGTGACTTGAACAATAATGTTGCTGATTTCTTTATAGATGCTAATGATTTTATTTCGCCATATTTGTGTAAAATTTATAATAAGATATATGATACCGGTGTTTATCCAAGTGACTGGTTCTTGTATTGTTTTCGGAAATTGCTCACCTACAGTAACTGAAATCGACTGCTTCTTTTCGAAAACTTTGTTTTTGACCATGTATTTATCAGGGGGGTAGTTAAATTTGACAATAATAGGCCTTGTCTTGCCAGCTATGTATGTCCCTAATCGGTGCGCACGATCAAGTTTCACGGTTGCAGACGCATCATCAATATCAAGAGAATCTGTGAAGAAAGAGTGTAATTTAATTGTACAGTTCTCGTTCTTCCTTTCTTCCGCAGAAGCACATTCATCAAATCCGAAGAACAGAAGATTCTCTTTCATCGATCGGGACTGCACATCTAGCAATTCATTGTTAAGTCTCGCATTTTCTTTTTTAAGATCAATTAATTCTTGCTCGATTTTATGCTTACATGACTTTTCATCTTGTAATAATTTGTCAATAGATAATTGTTTCTTTCTCACTTCGTCGCATGTTTGAGAATCAAATGCCCGACTCGCCTCTAGGCCCGTTACTTGCGATTGACACTCACTTGCTTTATTTTCTAACGTATTGACTCGAACGTCCATGGAGGTCAATTTCTGTGTCAAGGTAGTGAGCTGAGACTCAATATTGTCAATTGTATCGAGCTTTTTCAATTTAGTGTCTAAATCCGCTAATCGATTTAACACAGTTAGCTGAAAATCATTCGTACTTTGGGGGCCTGTTGAGGGGGTACCATCTGTGACTGGGGTGGTGGGGAATTATATCCAAGCTGCTGACAGAATGACTGGTTCATAGGTACCCCGTACATCATTTGTCCATTAGGGGTAGGATTTGGGGAACTTGCAAACTGGGGCATCTGTTGGTTAAATGTTTGTACCCCAGACATATTCATGCTTTTAGAATAATTAGCGTCAATAATACCTTGACCAGTCACTTGCCTTTTATCATAAGTATCGACGGTTGACCCTGGGGAACCCTGTGATATGTTTCGGTTTTTCGATTTTCTTCCCATTCATAACAGTGTCAAACAAAACATGCATGATAATCCATGAGCACTGGTGAAATCGTCAAAATAATTGTTTTAACCACAAGTATAGTGTTAAAAGCAATTCATAACATCCATTTCACAATGGTTTTGGCCTTTTAAATCCAATAAAAGTCAATAAAATCCAAATTTTTATCACAATTTCAAATTTTGGCTGCCATTTTCACGCATGCGCATTACAATCCAATTATAAATATTGCTTAAAATAGATTATCTAAAATATTTGATTAAACAGAAAAAAAAATGTCGTAGACGGCTACGGACACTGTGGTAATATTTTGTTGATAAGTAGAATGTTCGACTAAAAACAGTATAAGAAATATGTTTTGTATTCACCTATTCCAGAAGTACTGCAAATATTACATTTCTTAGGCCCGTAGCCACACTGAGGCACATCGAGGCCGCTGCTGTTATAAATTCTAATGCAGCAAACAAAAAGAAGTAGCTTTACCATAGACTTTAATTCTGTATAAATTGTGGATTAATATTAGAATCTACATCAGCTAATAACCATACTTCTTAATACAATATTAGATTCCTACTGAAAGAATCCAAACAGAGCAAAAACGTGTTTTATCGATTCTAAATAAATACATGTCAGTTGCGTGAACTATCAGACCTATTTGCAGATGGACCCTAGTGTGAAGGTCACACTTAAAAGTGTTGCAAAAAGGACACGCTCCTCATTCTGTCCGATAGATGGTTATCAAGTTCAGATTCATTAGGCATACTCTTATTAAATATAAATTTTAACTAAAATAAAAGCCGAAGCGTCGAGTGAGATAGCTCCAGATATTTTCGGGCGATGAAGAATTTAGAGTTCATAGTTTTTAATTTATTTTGTTGGATTTAACGTCGCACCGACACATGATAGGTCATATGGCGACTTAGAGTTCATAGTGGTGGCATGTTTAAAACAAGACATGTTAGTGTTTATAAGACCACTTTCAGTCACTTTACAAACAAGATTGGGACTTATGACGTGTCAAACTGTATTACCTGCCTTCATGCAAATTACGCGACGATGGTACAACCATATGATCCAAAAATAGCGGCACGCTTTGTAACGCCCGGTAAATCAAATGCTTGTAATAATCTGTAGGCAATTTAACATTTATGTCACAACCTTAAAAACATAATGAAACATATAATGTACCTACATTTTGCAGACTGAGTTTTCCTTTTGCCATATTCCCTTACTAAAATACCGTCACGTGATTTCATTGTATACATTTTAGCAGATGCGCGTCGCAACACAAGAAAAAGATGTAATTTTAATATTACTGCATTCTTTTTTACATTTTTGCTCGCTTTACAACCAAAAGATGTATAATTTAACTACTGAGATAAAACGTTTGTACAACAGAATTAAAATATTGAAAAATATAACTCGGTTTTAATTCAGCCCAATTTATACGTGGTGGCAGTGCCTACTGTACCGATAAGGTGTATTAACACTGTGATGGAGTATGATTACGTGTGTGCAATGGAGCCAAACTTCGAAGTAGCATTTGAAAGGTTTCTATTCTAAAGTGGATACAAGAAAGAACTTCACAAATACAGATATTGCTACAACAGGAGGTCCTGTCGGTAGACAACGGTGCAGGGCAAGTGTCAGAAAAAATGCTAATCGCTTTCTAGGGTGAATATTTCTCCCCTTTTCAGACCTTATGATTTAGATTTCGTTTCGTTAACTACTTGAAGACGAAATACATGGTTGCTATCTCTTCATTGAAAATCAAGACTATAAAACCGAAAACATTGAACGACAAGCATTTTACGTGGCGGGCGGAAGAGTCAAGTCGGCATTAATTCTCCCACAATGAACACATATTGAACGTAGACTACTAAACCTATGTAAATCCTGTCATTAACTTTTAGTCAGTAATTTGTGTACTCTATACCAGAATGAAAACTATTTTAAAATGTGCATCTCTATCAAAGCTAGAACAAGATAAATACATACAGTTCGTACAGGAATTTCCACAGGTATTGTCCTTGAATTGATCAAAAGTACCAAAAATGGACATTGGCTGCTCCATAGATAGAGTTTTTTTGGTTTTTTATGTCACTCGTACCTGTACAGAAGCGGTATTACTATAAAATATAGTATAAGTTGCCCTGGATTTATGGCCCTTGAATTGGCCAAAATCCGGAAAATTGACAACTACTTTACTCATTAAGTAATGGTTTTAGAAAGTTATAAGTAATTTGGGACAATATGGCACTATTTTTCCCATTAGTAACAAACTGAAAGCTATTTTGAGACTTCCATTTTGGGAACTTGTCAAATGATAACAAATCTCGCTGATTCTGTGTTTGCCTGTTGGCTCCAGCTCGTGCGAACGAAGTGCATTGCTTTTCGACGACTTAATTCTTGTATTCTTGTACAAGATCAACAATGAAGGACAAGGTTTACTAATTTTGCCATAACCGCAAAAATATGCCGGTTGATAATTCGGAAATCCTTCAGTTGTTGGATTCTTCCGGACGTTTGATTCGAGAAATGAAGCAAATTTTTACTTGAAACATCACACTGTTACGTTTTTAATGTCTGTAAACACTTTTAAATAAAAACATAAAACTTAAGGAAATGTCAGCAGGTATTATTTTGAAAGATGTAGGGATATGTTTACTCTGCACACATACCTATTAACATTTCAAGTAGAAATATCGATCAAAGTATACAAGCTATATTTTTTTCTTCTGAAGTTCACGCTATCTAGAGTGATTTACGCACGTATAGATATCTAAATAACCATTTAGCAATAACTTGCATTTTATTAAGTTTAAATAATCACGATATATAGTCATAATATATTGGAATATCGAGTCTTGTGTCATCTGTATTTGAAAAAGCCACATATCTAATTTAGAGTGCTAGTCTATGTTCAAATGGTTTGTTCAAAGAAGATAACTCCTGGGTCTATTCTCTGTGTGTGTGTGTGGGGGGGGGGGGGGGGGGGGGGGGGGGGGGGGGGGGGGGGGGGGGGGGGGGGGGGGGGGGGGGGGAAGGTAAAAGACGATGGAAATGGAATTTTTATTGATTTGAAATTAGTTGTACACATTTTTTTACATTTAATAGCACATTTTTCATTTCAGATCACTCCAGCAACTTCTATTTTCAAATATAATGGAGAAGGCACTCTTACCCGGGCAATTCGAAGAGTAACAAATTCCTACAAAGAACAGGTATCAAATAAAATAACTTTAATATCAGCGATAAAGTAATTCTGCGTGTTATGATAACCTAGCACGTAGAATAGACTTCGGCACTGATTTTTCAAGAAACACACACACACACACACGCACACACACACACAAAAGAAAACGAATAATAATGCTAGAAAAATTGGCAAATGAAAAGATGAGTCGTGTTTTTGTGTGCTTTTGTGCGTGCTTGAGTGCGTGCTTGTTTGCGTGCGTGCTTGTGTGATATATCATAAAAATATATTATTCTCTATTCTAGCATGTTCTGAACACCACCCGCTTCCCTATTTGTCGTTTTTTTTTTACAAACTTATACTACGTACAAAACTGATATTTTACCGAAACGTGTGTGGTTTGATTTTTATTACAGTCCTCATTTAACCTGCTCAGAGATAGTGTTGTATGCACATGTCTTAAAGTTAGATTTGACACAGATATGACTGATTGATGACAGGTTTATAACTATTTGTATTATCATTAAGAATGGCATTTTTCAACTCTGCAAGTATTCTAATCAAATGATAAATGTTCTTGTAGTTTGATGTACTGTACAGGTATATTCAATCAATCAAATATAGACGCAATAAAACCGTTTTTTACGACAGCTAGTATTTTGTTTATTAGTTCTATCATCATTATCATTATAAGCATTGTAATCAAGATCATTATTGTCTTATATTTATTGATACAGTTATTTAAGTCGTCTTTCCCCCTGATGTACGAAAAACACGATTTTAAGTAACTTTGTATATAGAATGGTAATTCATTTTAATATTTTCGTCCGGAATTGAAAGGAAAGCAAGAACAAATCATTTATAACAGCATCCAGATACCTTCGCACAATGTTATGATCAGAACTTTCATCGTGTCTCACTTGTTATTTCGCTAATCAGGCACATGTCTTTGTCCATATACAGGTCCGACAACGAAGCCCGATTTGTAATATTATATTTAAGAATAAAACCGGATATTTTAAAGAAAAATGAACTACTGACTCTGTGTTGAATATGCGCATAAATCATTCAACGGAAGGCCGCAATTCCACTGAAGTGGATAACCAGTGGTGCTTTATTAATTATTGTGTATTGAAAAAAGCCGTTAGTTTTATTTATTCCTATACAAAAGAAAAAAAAACTTTTTGAAAATGTTGTTTGGGCTTTTTTGGTGGCTATCAGTTCAGCTTGAGTTAAGCAAATTTTCTCGACAACATGCCTGTTGGGTAAGACAATGATAATTTTATTATCGTTGAGACAATTGCTTCAAATATTGCACCTCAATATCTTATTTTCTTCTACTTATCTCCCTTCGCGAATAATTGATCATACATTAAAACTAATTTACAACAATGCCTTGGGTGCCACAACATGATTTTAAATTTATATCAGAATGATATAGAATTAAATAAGCTTGCAAACTGTTCAAATATTTCTTTTAATGATGAGTTTCATTTCTTTAGGAGATACGACTTGTTATAAAAAGATTGCAGATAAACATAGATAGCACATCTACGGCCTTTTTTAATAATTTGCCACGAGCAAGAAAAGTTTGAAATACCTGTGCGAAGTTGTAGGATTACATTAACTCCATACACGTGCATATAACCAAGTAATAACGGCGGCTTAAATTACCTAACTCTATTGATTTATATACAGTCATTTCTCTACGTCTATCATATCGAATTGGAATGTGATTTTTCATCTATGTTAGTTGTAAGTACAAATGTATTAAGCTATTTGTATCAGGTAGTAAAAATAAAACAATTATCGACGAAGCACTGGTCCGCTAATATGTATACACGTAGAGCACTGTTTTATCGCCACATGGTGTGTACAATAAAATATTCTCAGTCAACGTTGCTTAATTCTTATTGCGATTTTTAATACAAAGCAACTGTTCAAACCGTTTGATTTTAAAATATATACTCGAATTGTTCCACAGATATATTATATTATATCAAACGACCTTATAGTTAAATATTTGATTTTATTGAAATATTGTACCTGTCAAAAGTAGTCAAGTCTTAAAAAGTATATACTAATATGAATTAAGGCACCGCCTAGCACGGGGATTTATCTTTTATATATCCACTTACAAATAAATATTCAACACTCAAAAGAAAGTGAAACATGAAAGTTTACATTTAGTGTCATCATACTTCCTACAGCGAATATCATACTTTGCAAAATTTACGGGAAGCCGTGACCATGACGTCATTCACCGCGTTCTCGCTCTTGCTTTAGATTTTTTTCTTTGTTTGCACTCCATGCAGAAATTTGATGGCCTTTTCACTTCCTTACTGTTTTAAAAGTGTTTGTCAGTTGCATGTACAGTTTTCATTACGAAAAAGAAGTAAAAGAATCATGTTGGCACGGTTTACGAATTTCTGAGACTGATTCGGGGTGCTCGGATGTTCATGCAGGCAACCAGTCTGCGACGTGTACATAAACCGGAACCGAAAAACGTCGAAAAAATTGCCTCAGTATATGCAAACAACAAAGACGAATAACTATATACGGACGTTACCGTCTGGGGGATTTTCATAAATCCCCTATAATGTAAGCCTCATACCTAAGCAAATAAAAAATCAATTCGATACGTTTACAGCTAAATTCATCGTTGCGTATCATGAACGCGCGCTAATGTGCGTGCGTGTGTGTGTGCACGTTCTGTGCTGTGTACGTATGCGGTTTTACATGGTGATAGATATTAGCCAATGATTTAAGTGTTCCGCAAATTTATATGGATAATCTGAAATCTGAATTTCATGTATCAACATTTTTCGGCGTGCCGTATTAATTACGATTTTATGACCTCGTATGACCTTATGCCGCCTGAATAATGTACCAATCGGATTGCTTGGTAAGGTATTATCGGTATTTTCAGCCATAATGAGAGATTTTGCAAGAGTGGCGCTGATTGGAGGAAAGGCTGAAAATGCTTCACTCTGAGTCATGTGTGACACTGAGTGATATGACAACGCGTTCGTCATCTATATCCTCTATAAGTACAGCACCATCGGGTTGTATGCGTACCACTTGAACAGGTGTGCGTAACCAAATATTCATCTGCTCATCCGGACATATTTCTGTTTTGTTAAGTTTTCTTGTTAAGTTATTTCTGTTTTGTTAAGTTTCCTTTCCTTAAGTTTTGTTTTTACAAAAAGGTTATTTGTTTTATACAGTAATTAACTCTTACCTGGCATTACAGCAACAATTTCTAACCAGTGCAAATCATTACTAACCTGCAACAACATGTCCGATACTGTTACATTTTAGACTCTAAATTTTAAATTAATCTTTCTGGTGAAAACAGTACTGTACATATTCTGAATGATAGACAAATTTGACAATAAGCTGAAGTAGGGTAAGTGTTCATGTTGCTTCCAACAATTCCAGAAATAAAGTATAGAACGTATTTCAATATTGTTTGCTTACTGTTACCATCTTTTAAGCACCAAAGGCTCAAAGTGAGCTTTTGTGATTGTTTGGTGTCCGTCGTGTGTCCCTCCACAATTTCTAAACACAGTCTTCTTCAGAACTACTGTCCTCATTTATACAAAACTTCACAGAGGCCCCTTTCAACATTGCCAAAAGATTTAAAATACAGGTTTCTGCCCATATATAACTTGTGCTTCAGTTACATCACGCCGACCATCTTTTTTAAAGATATTTCTTGTTATCTGTTATTTTTATAAGGATAGTAACATTATTTTGATTAAATGATATACGGGTTTCCTGTTTTCGTAGGATTATTGTCGGTTCTGTATGCCGGGGCTAGGCTTTATTCTATATTACCCGAATAAATGATGCTACACAATCAAACGTATGGAACTGCCTAAGTCCCACTGTCATCAGATAGTTTCGGGGGTTGTTTGTTGTTTTTTCTTTATATTTGCTTTGTTTTTATTTTGTCCTTTTTTATTTCTATTACAAAATAGTTAATAGGAAATTTAAAGTCTTCGGCATTGTTTTCTTTCATAAAAGTTTAATGAAATGTTTAATGGATGTTGTTGTTTTTTCTTGTATGTAAGTGTATATGTTTGCAGATAATAGATGCTGAACCAGTTAGGATTCAACAAAAAACAACAAAACTAGAAGGACTATCTAGTTATGATGACAGATTTTCACATAAACATCTGGTAACTTATCTTCCAGTTTTAGAAAAGAAATTATGGCGCTATCGCGCAAATTGTAATTGCAATATGTACATTTTGGTACAATCTCGTTACAATATTGTGAACTAAATGGATACCTGTTAGTAAGTTTTGTTAGTTATTATATCAACTTGAACTTGGGTATTTTATATGCATAGCACTTTATGAAAATATACTTCTCTTTATATACATATATAGTTATTGATAGTATATCAATTAAATTACGTTTTTCTCAAGCTGGTACTGCGTTAGAGTCAGGTACGACAGTACCATTTAACTAAAAGAAAATTGGATTCGCCATGATGTTATGTAGAATTCACAACAAAACTTAAATTAAGCAGGTTGACTGGAAGTCGGATATAGTTCTTCACATTTATTTATCCCTCTAGTTATATTCTTTTTTGATATATTTCGATAAGCCTGACCTCACCAACAGCAATTACTACGGTATGGGTGTAGAAGAAGCATGGTCTCAAGGTTACACAGGCAAGGGAGTCACCATTGCTACTATGGATGTAGGAATAGATAAACATTTACTTGACTTGGAGCGAAACATTGTAAAACACTTTTTTTATTGCTTCCTTCATAATCCATTTTGTTAGTATTTCCACAATATTTGCACGCACGTGAACATTGCTTGAACTATATCATACTGATTTAGAATACATAAATATGAAGTACAGATTTTGAAACGAAGTTATTATCTAAATTATACCTAGTTTCAAAACGCATACGTTTAAAACATTTCGCCATTTTTAGCAGTTTAGTTCTTATTATCTTCGTAACATGACTAGAAATCGGCTATATTTTATCAGCGGTTCATTTTTTTAAGTTGAGCGACTTTAACTTCTTGAAAACAAAATCGTTGTTTTATAGCATGAAAAGCTGAGTTATAATTTTGTGGAAAACAATACTGATGTGGCTGCTGAGCATTTTTATCATGACCACCCGGAAACATTTCACTTGACGAAGTAAGTCTTTGCAAAATATTTATATAGGCAAAATAGGTTAATTTATTACTTCTATTAATATATCAATTTTTAAACACAAAAAATAAAACAATATGGCGAAAGTAAACCTATACCATTTAGCATTTATACTTGAAGTCGTGTTTATGCTTCTTTGAGTTAGACTCTTTTCCCATTTCCACTTAAAATTTATCTGGATATAACTGTCAATAATTAGTAAAAGAAGCACTTGGAAAGTGTTCAAAGCTTATTCTTCTTCCTTGTAGAGACGTACCCTAACAATTTCACAAGGAAAGCAGTTTATGTAAAATGTGAAATAGTTCAGTAAACACTGTTTGTTAATCCTAATCCTGTTCAAGTTATATCTACGAAATTGAAAAGTAATCAATCTATATTACTTGATTTATAGGATAACACAGTCATATATCCAACAGTCCTGAAACTATTTTCTCTGAATCCGCATATTCCCCCCCCCCCCCCCCCCCCCCCCCCCCATACATTGACACATGTATAATAGGTTGCAGAAATTGTTCTCATTCCAGCAGTAACTTTTTCAACATGTTTTACCCAGTGAAATTCTGTGGGATTTTATCTCTTTTAACAAATGCTTCTTCAGTGTAAAGAGAGTCACAATCTCCCCACAACATTTATTGGTTTGATCTTTGAATAATGCTTTTTTCAAAGCACTGACAACAGTTTAACTATGCATACGTTTTTCATATCCAGAGGTAAGAGTGCATGGTTTTGCAATATATTATATATACCTAGTTACCTCAACCGTTTCGGCGGAATAGTGTCCATTTTTCTAATAGTTTAAACAGAATTATTTCTATAAGCTCAAATAACTCTTTTTTCAGACATTTACTCTTTAATGATATTTGCAGCCATAGCACTTTATTATAGTTATCCATACATATGTCAAAAACGTTAGTGCCTATCTGACGTTTGTATTTTCAGTTCCACTGACAATTATTCTTCCGGTAAATTTGACAATTTTGAACAGAAAACTAATATAAATGTCATACTATGCAGATCCAATACTTAATACTCTTTCGTTTTAGCCATGGGAATACAGTTGCAAGTATACTTGCAGCAGTCAAGGGCAACAACATTTGCAGCGCAGGAATATCATTTGATGCAACCATTGTTGGTAATCTTTACAACACTTGACTGTTTAATAATGTATATTCTATAACATCTTTCTCGAGAAATTTGACTCAACCAATGGATTTGGTATTTAGTGTGGTGATTTACCCTGATAAGTAGATGTGATCGTGTTGTGAAAAGTTAACACATTCGATAAAATCGCCGTTGTCCGTTTGACATCGGTATCGTATTTATGTGTCGTTAAGATGTTTATGTTTTCACGCTTCCGTAGAAACAACATCAACAATTATGTGATCATGTGAACAGAGCTTAACTCAGTCTTTATGCTCAGCGATTGTAAGGAATTCAAACCTGGTCGATAAAGAAACAAATAAACCCGACTTTGAACACAAATACGAGGCGTTTGGTCAGTCTATAGATAGCAAAAAATTTATTTAGTTTTGAAATTCATTTCTGTGTCGCATCTGTGGAAGGGGCACATGCGTGTTAGAATCCTTCCCTTAACCCTCTTTACACATGGGAAATAATCTGTTTATAGAGTGAAATTGTTGAGTTAACACCCTTTGGCCAATCCTAAGAACATGTAGTTTCTGTGCAACTTCAGTGCAATAGAAAAGTAATCTCTCTGTTACCTGATTAACTGTATAATACAGTAATGCATGTAACAGTATGGAGTTTCTTTGTTCTGCGCATATTTCTAGATGTTTTTATGATATATTGATCATGACTTCTACAGATATTTTATCTTGTGAAACTATGTTGGTATTAACCTTTTAAAAAGACGTCTCTTTTCTGCAAAATTCCATTACAAATAGCAAACACAATCCCCAGGGAATTTCTTGTTTTGATCTTTTAATATTTTCGTTTCAAATAACTGACTATATTAGTAATTCTTCATACTTTTTTATGCCTGTGGGTTAAAGTGGAGGTTTAAGGACTGATAATGGGCTCAAATTGTTCACTTTTTGAAGAAATTGGATCTTTATTTGATCATACATTAGTAATACAGTCAAATATCGTTACCTCGATATTTAAGAGACTGCAAAAATTGCATCGACATATCCGAAGTTTGACGTAATGATATCGTCTATCTAGGACTACATTTTGTATCTGTGTAGGACGTCTATATTGTCATTACATCCCATGCAACTTTTAGAGGGTTTGAAAGGGGAAAGACATAAAATAAAACGTAAATTTGCATTTCAATACAATTATTTTACTCAATCAAAAATGGCAGATTTTTAATCCGTCAAACAGTAAATGTATTTCGTCCAAATTAATTGTTATATTGGAAAACAGCTTTCCCGCTTGCACGCTATTTTAGACTAATTATTGGGAATTAAATGCAAACTAGCTAACATTTAAACTTGAATATAGACTAAATAACAAACAAAACAAACACACATACGAACCTGATCGCAGGACAACAATAGGTTGATTTTCACACCTTACAAATAACATGGAAATTTTTGACAAGCTGTGATACCGACGAAACCAGGTGTAAAAATAGTACAGGTAAATTGACGGGACAGAAAAATCCCATCGAGCTAAACAAAATATCGTGCTAATAATATAGAGATAATGATAAATAATACCATTAAAATATATAGAGGAAAGTCGGGACCGACCAAAACACATCGTGCTAACCGGAGTATCGAGCATCGAGTATCGAGTAACCGAGATCCAGTTAACGATATTCAACTGTATCTATAACGAAACATTTTAGATGTACCACCTCTACCCATTCTTTGTTATGGTAAATTATAAGGATCAGAGTTATATCTCTTTAAATCATTTATAAAAAACATTTGGTATATAAAATCCACCATATAATTATGTAATAAAAATGTCACACCATTTTATACGAAATGTATGTCAGAGGAAGTTATTAATCAGTCTAAGTGTTCAGAAATGACGACATTTGTGCACATATGAGAGTTTTGGGCCCTTGAATTTGTCAAATAATAGAAAAAAAGAAAAACGCTTTCAATGATATATATATATTAAGTTTGGTTTTTGAGTTTTGAACAGCTTTGTTTAGCTATCTTGTCAAAATCTATGTTATAAGAAGTAAAAGATGTGGCCATGGGCTGTGAAACCCTATTTTTTATGCCCTTTTGATGTAAGAGGGGTATATTGTTTTGCAGATATCGGGCTGTCTGATTGATTTTGTGTCAGTAGGTCAAAGATCAGTGTCACAGTGACACGGAATTTTTAAATTGTTTCTTGATTACTTGAAAACGCTTGGACGTAAGATCACAAAAAATTAATAGGTAGATTGATCATGATCAGAAGGTGACTCTTATTGATGTAGAGGTCATTACGACAAAGCTTATGGTCAAATCGACCAAGAACAGGTCTACGGTTTCCAAATGATAACTCAAGTTTGGCCTAGGATCATGAAAGTTGATAGATTGGATGGTCATAGAAACAGACGAAACCTGTTAGTTTTAAAATCGGAAAGTCAAAGGTCAAGGCCAAAGTGACCCGTAACAGGTAAACGGTTAACGGACGACAACTTGAGAACATTTTGGCCTAAGATCAGGAAAGTTGAAAGGGTAGTTGATCATGACCGCAGATGATCCCTGTCGATTTTGAGATTAGTACGTAAAAAGTAAAGGTCACAGCGAAACAGTCGAAACATTTCCGGGTTTTAACATGAGGTTTCAGCATGTGTCTAGGATCACGTAATTTGAATTCAGCGACCTTAATCACTCGGCTACGGAGGCTCCATTTTTTGTTATATACAGTCTTTTAAACATTTAAACATAAGGCTTTTATTGAGGTGTTATAAGTAACTGATATTTAAATGATGATTTTATCAACATGTTTTCAAACTAATTTATTCTATCAGTAGACGATTCGGCTCTTGGCCCGTTAACCCGACAAAGGAAACAATTATAAGAAACGTTATGTAATATCGATCCATTTCTTTAAATGGCAGGTTTTATAATAACAACGTTGTGTAGAGCATTTAGCAGTCTATGGAATGATCTCAAAACAAACGAAACATTCTCTGTGATATCGGTTTAAAAGATAAAAAACTGGTTCTTGGCATGACACTATTTTGCTTTCATTAAGGGTCCCTTGGGTAAAAGTGTCCATTCAAGGATTTTTATTAAGGTTCCTTTAAAGCTGGTGCTAGGAGATTCCTAAGTGGAGTTCCATATCCTATTACTTGTCACGAACAGACTCATGGAAACTGTCTGTTATTTTCACTATGTTTTTCAAGACCTTTAAGGACATTATTCGTTTTGTGAAAATGACAGTTTACGCTTTGTTTGCAAAGTTGTGTTGAACTAAACAATAATATATATTAAATTATTTCATAATAAAATAGAAAACCGTTTAAAATATTCAATATTCAAACTCATATACATGTTTTTTCAAAGCCTCATTATTTGCAATGTAGAAAATAGAAAAATAAATTCTGTTGTTGTTGACTGATACTTAATGATATGTTTTGTTTATGGTGCGTGTTGTGATACAACTACTGCAATTGTTTGCTACAGTGCTGAAAGTGTTTGCGTTCGTTCGATCCGATAAAGGAAATATTGAGATAAACCCGAAACAGTGGACAGCATCAGACATTACGGCAAGGGCTCTGGTGTATAAGCTTGCGGAAATTGACATAGCTGTGATGGCATGGTCATCCGTATCACCTTTTGCTAGGTTAGACTTGGCAACAAGGGAGGCTTTAACATATGGAGCTGAAACAGTTAGTAAAAGATATATGTCAAATTGTATACTAGATTTAGAAAAGGTATAATCCATGTCTGAAACTAACTCATATATATCATATGGTTTGCAGCTGCTCTTTATATGGTCATTGTATCTATCTGATATATATAAAACGATTTTACATGCCCTTCTAACAATATTTAACTACGAAAAAAGAAGTTTTGTCTATCGGCTCATCAGTATATACAAATGTAGCGTCATATATATAGTGGTGGTAACTTGCTTTGTTCGTTTTATTTACGTTGTCTCCTTGTTTATTAAGTCCATGCATTTTGTGCAAATATCTTTAAATGCACTGCTGTAGGTTGCGTTAAGGTAACGATCGTCCAATGTTTTTTATCCACCCAAAAAAAGGCCGAGAGAAACGGATTTTGCGTTGTCCGTCTGGCTGTTCATCTGTACGAAACAGAAAAAGTTTATAATTCGATAAGTTATTTTAGCTGTGATCATTAAACCTCACATGATTATTAATTACTACAAGAACTTTGCCCACGAATAGTTTATTCCCTTTGACAGAGTAAATGCAGATTACCCTTTGATTTGATATACTGTAGGGACTAAAGATCTTCATGAACCTTTGCACAAATATAGATCATTATAGGACAGTGATGCATGTGCATCATTAAGCAGGATTTTTCATTAACCGTAATTTTATTGCCCTTTAAATGTTTAAAAATTCGTAAATACAGAAATTGTTCTTTAGTCACTCCATAATTACTACTTTAACACAATGCAAACTTTGGCGGGGATATCAATCCAACGAATTTGCTTGTTCCATCTGACTCTTTGTTTTTCTAGCTCAGCTGTGCCAAAGGCTCAAGATAAGCTATTGTGATCGCTCACCGTCCGGCGGCCGTCCTCCGTCCGTCATCTGTCCGGCCGTCCACACTTTTCTTTAAAAAAAACATCTCCTCCTAAACCATCAGGCTAATTTCGCTGAAACTTCACAGGGATGCTCCTTGGATGGTCTTCTTTGGAAATGGTTATAAGAATTGAATTCCGCATAGAACTCTGGCTGCCATGGCAACCAAAAGGAAAAACCACAGGTCATAGGGATTTTATATTTGGTAGCATCAGTTAGTGGTCCTCTACAAAGTTGTTCAAATTTTTCCCCTTTGGGTCAAATATGGCCCCGCCCTGGGGTTCACATGGGGTTCTTGTCCAAAACCACAAGGCTTTGAGCCTCAATATTTGGTATGTGACATTATCTAATGGTCCTCTATGAAGATTGTATAAATTATGCTCCTGATTTGAAAAGAGGCCCCGTTCGGGGGGTCACAAGTATTAAATGGACTACAGGAAAAGAAAATCTTTAAAAAATGTTCTTGTTAAAAACCAAAAGACCTAGGCCTTTGATGGTTAATATGTGGCCAAATGTTTCAAATTATGCCCCTGTGGTAAAAAGAGGCCCGACCCGGGGGTCCCAAGTTTTACATTTGAACCTTATATAGGAAAAAAATCTAAAAATCTTCTTGTCTGAAACTACAAGGCCTAGGCTTTTGATTTTTGGTATGCTGCATTGCCTAGTGGCTCTTTACAAAGATTGTTGAAATTATGCCTCTAGTGTAAAAGGAGGCTCTGCCCTGGGGGTCCGTAGTTTTACATAGACTTACTTAGGAAAAAACGTTTAAAAATCCTCTCGACTGAAAGATAATCTTATTTTTTGGTAATTCAGTGTGTAACTTTACCTGGTGGCTCCCTAACAAGATTGTTTGAATTATGCCTCTGGGATGAAAAGAGGCCCCGCCCCGAGGGTCACGTAGTTTTTATATGAGTTATATATAAAAAAATACTTCAAAAATTATCTGATCATATTTCCTAGAATGTTTAATCATAATTACTGTATGACCCCAAGTAATTAGTGGCCAGTCGACTATAACCTTGACCTACTGAGACCTACTTTCTTGTTTTTTTTAAGATACAGTCTTGGAACTTAGATGACATGTACAGTTTTGCACACTGATCTTAAAACTGACTTTCAGTGACCACGAATGTGACTTACTGACCTACTTTCTTGTGTTTTAAGACACAGCCTTGGAATTTGGATGATATGTACAGTTTTGCACCACAATTTTAAAATAATAATTTTCAGTGACCTTGATTGTGACCTACTGACCTACTTTCTTGTTTTCTTTTAAAATACAGTTTTGAAATCTTGGTGACATGTATAGTTTAGCATGCCAATCTTTGAACAGACTTTCAGTGACTATCAATGTGACCTAATGGCCTACGTTCCTGTTTTCTAAGTCACAGAAAAAGGATCTGGACCACCTGTAATATTTTTTACAGATTTCAAAAGTAATTTTGCGTAATCTTTACCTTGACCCAATCACCTAATTTTCTTTTTTTTTTTAAGCTTTTGCTAAGAAATTTGTTCAAGCAAGCAATTCTACTCAGTTAAGCAATATAGAGCTATCATGGCCTTTTTTTTCATAGCAGTATAAGAATCGTTACTTTTTGTAAATTAGGGCAGACGTGGTCTTGGTAGAGTATATGTCGTCGCAGCAGGGCCAAGCGGCAATGAATTGACAAATAATATCTATACCATTACCGTAAATGGCATTGGCAGGGAGGGAACTGTTCCAAAACATGCTTACGATGACACAAGCGCGTTCGTGTCTGGGCTTTCAGATGGGAACAATCTTACATCGACCTACATGGTAAACAAAACAGTTATAGTCATCTTCATCCTGCCAGTATTAGTTACCAGACAAGCTTAAACGATAGTAATTCATTTTTTTAAAGCAGTAGTTTTCTCCATTGACTCGAAATTTGTTTTAGTTTTGATATATAAATTTGTAGCATTAAGATTGCCTTACTCTTGTAATTTTATGTCGGCTTTTCGTTACAAAAGACCGAGTTATATGTGAGCATTGCTTAAACTTGATTTTGGTATATAATTTGAGTTACATACTTCTGAGATTTGCGAGCGCCAATATTCTTTCTAACAATATCAAATATTAAAGTAACTTTTAATGTATAATAATCGGTCCGTACATAGAATGAATATTTTATTATTTCTTTTTTAAAACTGCCAACAAAGATAACAACGACTGTGAACAACGTATGCACCACTTGGTTTAAAGGAGTATCAGCCGCCACGTCGCAAGTAGCAGCAATTATCGGTCTAGCTCTCCAAGCTAAGTATGTTAATTCTTTATCTAAATTGTAAGCGTTTAAAAAGAAATGACAGTAGTACCTCTAATCTCATTTCTCAGACTCCTACTCATTTGATAAGTTTATTACAAAAGTAAGTACACCCAATGGTTTATTATCTGTAAGATCTTTTGAAAGCGGTTGATAGAGCAACAGTAAATGACGCATTTTAAAGACACTGACCTCTAGATCGCACAATAGAATGAAAAAAATAATCTTTTAATATATTGGAAAGTATTGTTATGTTCCTTAAGGATACTAGAAGCTTTGTTACGGACAAATAATATGTAATGGAAACACATGAGGAATATGATTTTTTATTATTTTTCCCTTCCAAATTGAAAATGTTTAAAACTGGGTACCAGATGTAAACTAACTTACTTATAAATGATAACATTTTGATGTGTTAGAAGTGCCTGACGCTGGCCTGAATGCATTTTATAAAGAGAGATTTTCTTGGCGTCTATAAAGTGTTGGATTATTTGCGGCTATAAAGGTAAAAGGTAAAGGTAAGTTTTATTTACCGTCGCTTGGTGAAACAATTAACATAAGCTCTCTAGAGCTTTTCTGCGACCCTATATTAAGAACAGTTAAAACCAATTATACCTCACCCCCAGCAATTTGCTGGTACCCATTTACAGCTGGGTCGACTGAGGCAATCGTCAAGAAGTGCCTTGCCCAAGGACACACCGCAATGGGAGTAGCCAGGATTCGAACCAGGGGCATTCACCTCCGTAGGAAAGCGTCTTAGCCCTCTCGACTAATGCGTCCATATACACACTTCCAATTGGCATATTTTAAATGCATCAACTTATCATATGATATTTGTTAGAAAGACATTACCGCAATCCGGCTAAGATCTAATGAAGGCTCTGTAAAGTTTCAGTTAATCATTACGGTAAGCTCCTTCATTATTCGTTCAAATTGCCATCGTAATACGACCAAACGTTAACGTTTTTGTTAAACCACGAGTAAGTGATGTCAAGCAGGGCCATTTTCCGCTGATGGATTTAGTACCAAGGAAAATAAATCCTCTAAATAATGTGTTTACGACGCTTGGCTTCGGTTACCAAAATGATGATGCTGTTTGGTCTAACATATCTATATTTAGAAATAATCATATATGATTTTAAATTAGTAAAGTAGTAGAAAACAGTATATATTGTTGTTTTTCTATCTATTTTATTTGTTTTCAGCCCAAGTTTAACACTGCGCGATATTCAACATCTATTGGTTCAATCAGCTGAACACAATGGACTTGACGAAACGTATGCCTTTCGTCGCAATGGGGCAGGTAGACATTGTACGTATACTCAACCAAACTTATACCTAGTTTTCATAAAAAAATCTAGAATACAATGAAATTTCCCCATCGATTTTTCTCTCATTTCATGTGCCGCGAAACCTGCTCTGATGAAGAAGACAGTGTCTTTCAGGAAAGTATGCATTTGTGACATAAACTCATTCAGAATATTTTGCCTCCCTGCACATAATATATCTTCACAAGTCACAGACGTGGATCTATTGGGGCATGCACAAATGGACAATGCTCACTGATCGCGAAACATGCTAACTACACAAATTAAAATTGTCATTTGAACATGCTGCTCCGGGTTTATCGACGAACGTCATAAGACCAAACTTCAAGCGGAAGTGTCGCTCACAATTACAACAAAACAGTCCAAAGTGCTAACGTAATCATGTTTCTATTTCACGCTTGAACTTTTTATTTCTCTAATAGTCATATGGTCGTGACCACAACGGCATGTTCACGATAACGGTCATTAGGCGGCACTGAGTTTTCATCAAAGAAAACTACCCTGCGGATTAGTGATTTTTTCTTTATTACAACCGAAACAATCAGAAATGACATTTACTCGTTAAGCCAGAATGACTTTTGTCAAGTCATCTTAAAATCTGGAAATGGTGGGTGCACTGTCATTTTGATTGTGATAAAGTAACAGAGAAGAGTTGAAACCAAACCAAAATAAGTTTCCTAACAAATCATGTGAGCTCGATCCTTTATCAAAATGGCTTTTGATAAAAATCTTGATGACCTATTACCACTGATTACAAATATTAAAAGTACGCCAGTGGAGAAGTATTACACAGAGAATTTTATAGTAAAAGGATAAGATCTGTTCATATGAAACCAGATTTTGAACGGATTATTCTAAAAAACTACATGCCCATTTTATATTTCGATCATTCAGAAGTCTTGGAAATGGTTGTAGATACATGTCTAGGGCAATATTTGTTTGAAAACAAACTTCATTGAGAAAGACAGTGGGGCCTCCGTGGCCGATGTAGTTAAGGTCGTTGACTTCAAGCACTTGCGCCTCATCGAGGTGGGTTCGAGCTTTATTCGGAGCGTTAAATTCTTCATGTGAGGAAGCCATCCAGCTGCCAGTATTAATCAGTCTGTGACGCTACGCATAGGATCTGAGAACGACCTATTCATAGCCTCGTTCTGACGAACTTTTTGCTAGCCAATCAGAGCTTAACTTACAACATTTTGCAAATCAACCTGTAGCCTTGACTTTTGATATATACAATTCTTATGTCATAATGTGTCAGATAGCCGGTTAGCTCAGCCGGTAAGCCACTTGCTTTGTAAGCGAGGGGTCCTGGGTTCGAGCCCTGGAATGAATGCACATCCGAATAAGTCGTCTGATTGGTTAAAATAAAAATAGCAATACTGGAAATCCAAAATATACAGAAAACGTATGTGAATGGGTCGTTCTCAGATCTTCGTTTAGAAGATCAAGTACTTAAATCAGATTGCAGTATTAATGTCATTCACTGCGCATCAAGAATCAGTACATTGTCTAAAGAACTACACACTGGGGTTACACCTGTGGATGTCAAATAGTTCAGTAAATCTAGTGTCAAATATGCAAATAAAGGAGAAAATTTACACAGAAATGTTTTTTGTGTTTTCATGTTCTACAACATGTGCTGAGTCAACAGTGAAAAATCTACCAAAATCTAATTAAGCAAAATATTATTTTTAGGGCAAAAAAGCTTGAAACTGTATCTAAAACCGCGATTTTCTGGAATATTGATAATACGCATATATCTATGAGTAAATTGGAATTTTGAAGCTTAAAAATGTTGAAACTTATCTTGTACATTGTTTTCAATAAATTCTTAACATTGCATGTATAAAAAGATAAAAGAAATACCTTTAATACAATTTTATTGTGCATTTTAAAGTTCTTTAACTGTGATGCATTTTTTGTTTTAAATTTGTGTATCAGATTTGGAAGAAAAGGGTTGGAACCCTAATAATTTCTTTAATTTAAAGAATAACTACATGAACTCTCTTTTAAGTCAAATACAGGACCGTAGGGAGCATTTTCAGATGTGGGGATGGGGGCACACATTATGAAAATCAGCTAAAATTGACTCGCTGTCAAAATATTTGCTATGATAATTACCATAATCAGTCAGATTTCTTGGGTTGGCAGTGAGGAGGGGGGGGGGGGGGGGGGGGGGGGACCGGCACCTGTTCCCACGGCCCTGAAGTACACACTTAGGCAAGTAAGCAGGCGAATATGAATACATTCTTTTGTTGGATTTCCAATGACTAACTTACATAGTTACTTCCTGTATGTTTGTAATCATGATGTCTGCTAAACATTTAACATTCATTCAGGAAACACTACTTCTCAGCAAAACAGATATTTCTGAATTAGTCTACCGACCTACTCACCAGAGATATTTTACAAGTATGTTACTCTTTATTTCTTCAAAATTAATCAAACAAGTCCCGATTTCTGAGCATTTATTTTTGTAGATGTATTAAAATGGGGAGGGGTGTGAATGAGAGTAGTGCTCTCATACTAGGCGAACGTCCGAAACCTTGGAGACAGCTGGCAAATAGCTCTGGGGCTGTTAGTTCTCTACTATGTCCAGAATCTAGTCTTGTGGAAATCTGTGATGAGCATCTGCAAAGGAGCAGTACATTGACCGGTAACCAGCTTGATGACTGTGTCAGATGATGGTGGGAGTAATATTGCTGACACCACTAATGCTAGTAGACCTGGTAGGAATAACACCATATTTACTCCCAACAGGATAATTAATAAAAGAGATCATTCAGAGATTGTATCCACTCATAATCTTAGCACTATGTGTGTTAGTGCAGATACTGTACTAAACCTGTCTCGGAGCGCCCGTTATAGTTTAGAAAATACGGCCACCGTATCAACCCTTAATTCCAACATCCAAAGCAATCTGGCCAGTAATACAAATACTGTATCTATTATTCTGCCCATACCACGTGCAATATAGACAATGTGGATACTGTAGTAACCCTCAAGTCTACCACCCATATGACTTATGCCATAAATCAGATACCTTAGTTACCCTTTCTTTGGATGCCCTAGAAAGAATGGATACTGTAGCCACCCCTGTTTCTAGCGCGCAATGTGTTCTGTACAATAATGCAGATACTATGTATCTAACTTTTCTCCTAGTTCCATGTGTGCTATAGACAACACGGATGCTGCATTCATCCTACTTCTTACACCATTATAACAGCGAAAATGGCCTTCACTATACCGGGGCTAATACTCCTATTAGGGGCGGAAGAGGTTTAACAGACAGATATAAATACAATGTATATATACAATATACTAAGATGGCCTTAGATTTCAGTTGGGGATACAGAATACGTGTAGATTCAATGGAGTCTTGAAGTTAAGCGATGCTGCTCGTCAATGTCTGGTCCTCCTGGCCAGGTGAATGGGATCCTCATCTCTGGTTGGCTGTTTCTCCTGTGACCTCTTACAGCGATCGAATTACACTTAACTGAATTCCCACTACAGAACTTTCGATTGTTAAAGATTCCGTCTGCACTAAACGCCGGTACAAACAATTTATCACAACTAAGTCCTCTGCACGTCGAACATACGGGACAGTTGTCATGAAAGTTGTTTGCTGTATTTGCCAAAACATTAGCATGTAGTTGCAGAAAAGTAGGTTTGGAATGTAGTTCCTCCTGGTCGACATGCAGAGGACTTAACAATCTAAAGTTCACTACATCTACAAAAATAAAAGCTCAAAAATCGGGACTTGTTTGATGATTTGGATTGATATTGTATTGGTAGAGATACTAGCTATTACAATACCATATAGCATTTAAGTAAAGCTATACAGTGTGATAACATCTTAAAATATATTTTTTTTGTGAATTTTATTAATAACCCTTACAGAAATAGTTGGACTCTCGCTACCAATAACAGCTAGGTAGATGTAGCAGTTAAGTAGCTGCTACCACACTGCTACCACTAGCCGCTAGCTAGCTGCTATTGGTTTTGTTTCGTATGCAAATTAGTTTTCCTGCTACTTGTAGCGGCTATCTGCTACTTTTTCCTGCTACCTTAATTGTTGCTTCTTGTTAGCTGCTCCTATAGTAGCGGCTAGCTGCTACCTTTTCCTGCTACGTAGCTTCTATTGGTAGTGTTTTGTATGCACATTAGTTTTCTTGCTACTAGTAGCCACTGCCTAGCTGCTAACTTTTCATGCTACCGAGCTGCTACCTTTGAAATTATCGTAGCATATTGGATGGATGTCATCTAATCTACCTGGGTAAACAGTAAAGTATCATGAAGATTGGACCACAAATGTGTACTACCCCAACATTATTCAAAACTGAAAAGGTTGACCTAGATATCATGACTAAGACTCATGAAGATTGCAAAAATATATGGCCTCTAGAGTGTCCATAAGGAAGTCGTCTATGCCTATGATCAGACGACAGGCTGACAGATTACGGATAAATGTCGTCACAAAAGCTCACCTGATCATACTGAGATATTGATGAGCTAAATAATGTAAAAGTTCCTTCCAAAGACTGGCTCAAAATACAGACCCAAAGTCAACAGAAGCGAAAATTAACAAATATAAACTACTGGCATATCTGGAGACATAATAATGGCTAGATCAAGATTTTATTTCATAAATCTGTCATTGATAGAAAAGTTTGTATTGATATATCAAATGGCAAGTATGGATGATATATTGATATATAGAAAATAACAGGCAACTGTCGTTTAATATTAATGTTATCAGGTCCAGGCTCATATGCGCTGCCGAGACCTGATAACATTTGTATCAAAAGACAGTTTTTGTTTTTCTCTTCTTCTTCTTCTTGTCGTTCACGATGTGTAGCAATAGCGATATTGCAGGGTGCTGTGGTTCGTTAAGAGAGTGCCAATGGCCCAGCACCTCTGTCTTTAACTTTCTAGGTTTCTTTAGGGGTTACCTCACCCTTAGTTCCGAGTTAAAACCCTATCCTGGGAACACAGAAGCTATTGTCCTATAGCTGAGGGTCTGTTCATAGGCATCAGGGCGTGCCCACACACACTGCAAAAGGGCTTGTCTGCAGAGAGGTTATGTACTGGCAGGGAAGACTTACGCACTCGGCCCCTTTTTCGCCAGAAGGCTAGCCAGCGCTGGAGGCTGAAAGCGGAAGGTGACAAGCACACAACACACAGCACACCACACTTGTTGCATCAGCAGACCCATGCCGCACTTTTGTTTTTCTATTTATCATGTAATTCACTCAACCTAACTAGAACAACATATGCCCTCATCTCTTGTTTTGTAAAATGACTTCTGAAAGCAAAAAATAAATAAATTTATATTTTACGGATTTAAAAATTCATCGGCTTCTTGAATATCTGAATGAAACAACATGGCAGCGCCATCTTGAATTCAGCTTGGACAATTTTTTTTTTGTTTTGACTTTCAGACATCCTTATAAAAAACAAACAATAAGAGAGACTCTTACCTGCGTGAAAATAAAAAAAAAATCACCCTCTTGAGTAAATCAGAATATACTTTATTTCCACATTTTATACTTATGAATCGGGCAACTACATCACATGTCCAAAGCACTCAACATTTTTCTTTTTTACCTACAGACATTGTGATATCATGATAAATGTTAGGGGGCATACACAATGGCATCATATTAAGTGTTACTTAAATTTGTAGTTCTGTTTGGCGCCATATAACATATACCTTGTTGGTGCGCCGTAAAACCTAAATAAATAAATTATTGCTATGGTAGCAGATAGCTGCTGTCATATTAGACTTGACATGCCACCAAAATCGCTTTGTCGCTACCTTATGTCTGTGCTAGCAGGTTCCTGATACCGAAAGTGGGAGTGGGGTGGGTTCTACTAATGAGTAGGTAGCAGGTACATACCAGATACTCGCTACCACCTGCTTTCTTGCTACTAGTTCTTGCTATCAAAAATAGAAGAGACTAGGTAGCAGCTTGGCTTGCTAGCTGCTTCCTTTCTGTTTCTATAAAAGTACTTGTTACCGATTTCATAAAGATAAAATAGTTGGTTGTCATGTTGTTTTAGGCGGCCATACTGGAAATAAGGCATATTGGATATATAATGTAATATTGGATTAAAATGCTTTAGAAATTATGTCTAATGACGATTTTTACTTTTCTGTTATCAAATGTATGTTTGACACACTCAGATGCAGTATAAAACGTACTATGAATCAATTTCAGAAATTCCCTTAAGTTATGGCGGCCATATTGGATTTGGCAGCCATATTGGATATATATTGTTTCAAATATAATTTTTGGTTTCTGAAAATAGACTCTGCTTATATCCTTTAAAATTTTGACATGTTTAGATAAGTATATATGAAGTTATGATGGAATTCCAAAAGTTCGCACTTTCGTTTCATTTTTTCAAAATTTTACCCAAAAATAGGGTGTTTGCCTCATTGGATATTGGTAGATTTTTGATATGTCATTCCTAATATGTTATAGATCACACATGCTAAAAATCATTTCTGTGCAAATTTCATATTTTTACTGACTAAAATGCATACGTCGAGGACTACTTACGTATCCCTACGATGCCGACGACTCCTAATTATACCTGCCCTTTAACCAACAGAACCTGTAGGTAGGGTTTAAAAAATGTGCAGCATCGAGGTTTATTTCGTTGAACTCATCTCATCAATTGCATTGTGTCATGATGAATTGTAATATTGATGAAACAAAAGCAACAACTTTAACATAAAAGCACAACACCATGCGCGTTTCGGTGAAAGCTGATGACTTTGTGTTGATTACAACAGTCTTTGGGAAACATCAACAGACTACAAGGAATCATTGGGAAGTGTTAGAATCCAGTGTTATATGGATAAGGGACAGAAAATTGAATCTGTGTTCCATACTGGATAGGCGCAACTACGGAGAAAAAGTCATAAAAGCACGGTGTATACCGATATCGGATCCCTCTTTGTTGAGAATGAGGAAACGGATCCCTCTCTGTTCGCGCACAGGACATTCTCTGTGCTAAATGATGAACTCCAACGTCAGTAATCAAATTATTCGTCCTGAACACATGTTTGTGCATAATAACATATGGCCCACGGAATCGCGTAGCTATGTACTATTTCATTTTCATTGTTACATTTGTTTTATCAGTTGAGAGAGTCCAAACGAAGATGGAATATAGCACGGGAACCTTTTTGGACAAAATTTCTATCTGCACCCTCAACTTCAATGTTAGAATTTTGAGATTCTTGTATTCTTGTTGAAAACAACATCTGTTTCTAAGGGAAACACATCATCGTGTTTTTACTCCCCTTAATATGCTTTATAATTGAAAATGAATCAGCAATTTCACATAACATTCATATTTAAATTTTATTATCAAATTTACCGATACACAAGTTACTTTTAAACGCGAATTTGTATAATTTGATTTGATACAAAGGGGGGCCATTCATGCATAGCTAGTCTGAAAAGGCTTAGCGACACATCTGTACTTATCATGACAAACCCCCGTTCAAGCAGGCATACCAATCATCGATATTTTTCCATACACGGACACCTGACTTTCATACCGATTGCGTAACGTAATTTAAAGTCTGTCGTGGCATTATTTTTTTATTTAGTTCAGTACTGTCAATTTTATTCATACTATTGAAAAAAATATAGAAAGTACATTACATTGTATTCGTATGTAATAAAAAGGTTATCATCTTTGCATCGGTAAATATGCACGAGTAGTTCGTTCTTTAGCGGTAGAATATTGCGCTCCTAATGTCGTACAATATATTTCCGCTGCAAAACTCGTGCATAACTAACAACCTCTAATTATTGTAGTGCTTGTGAATACGAACACCATCTCATAACTCTAACACTGAAGTAAAATTGAGAGGGCACCTGTGCCGACTGAAAAATATTTGTGTGCGAGAGGGTTCCCGTGCCGTGTGCAGAGAGTCGAGAAGGATCCTGTGATGCAAAATTGAGCCGACTGAGAGGGATCCCGTGCATCAGTGAAATCAAAAGTAGATCGTTTTTAAGGAAATATGATGAAAATAACCACAAATTGTGTATTTACAAATAAGATGGGATCAACGGCTTCACATACAAGGTGCTAGATATTTGCTATATTCAAGGAAAGTCGTATGTAAGTTTCATAAACATCGCACGAAGTTCATGCAAGCCAGTACCTCCGGTTATATTCCATATTCGTTTAGACTTGTGATAAAACAAATGTTACAATAAAAAAAGAAATGGTATGTAGCTACGCCATTCCGTGGGCCATATGTTTATATTCACAAAAATGTGTTTAGGACGAAACATTTGGTTTTCAGAGCTCACTGACGTCGGAGTTCATTGTTGAGCACAAAGAGTGTCCTGTGCGTGGACAGAGAGGGATCCTTTTCTTATTTTCCATAGAGACGGATTCGATATGGTTATACACCGTGTAAAGACTTTACCTTACCAAAATTAGCCATGCTAACTTAAAATCATTATACTGTTGATAATACCTTGTTGAATCTACATTCGATACATTGCAACATGTTCAGAACACAGCAGTTTCCTTTATTACAAGTACGTCAAAGTTATACTACATCCGTACTGAAGGAGCTCTCAAGGTAACCATGACAAGTCCCGAAAATACGAAAAGAAGAGGCATTGTAATATGATGTGCAATAGAGTGTTGCAAACGAAGCTTTCCCTTAAGTATAGGAAATGCCTCCCTGTCAGGATTAGGGAAGCTGATACGGTGACTGCAGTTTAAAAAGCCTGCGAAAACCCATTTCTTTAACAGAATTTAACAATCCAGCTTTTAAAGAAAGTGTAGACCAGTGTTTTATCTTAAAATATTTAATGTAACATAAAACGGACACAGGGAGTGGAATTTTGTCTTGCAGCTTTCTTAGTCGTGCCCCTAAATGTTAGGCTTGGTGCTCTGACTTCAGACAAGTTGTTGAGTACATTCATGTAATTATACCTTAGATTTACCTCAATTTTATATTTTACTAAATATGATTGTTAGAGCCTTTCTAAGCGGGATTTTTATTTACATTGTATTGTCTAACTTGTTGAAAATAGGGTATGTGCGAGGTTGGTACGCCCTAAACGCGATTAAACTCCCGGTGACCTTTATATAGATTATTGACTATTTTCAGCTTGTTTTCTCTCCGTCTCGTATTTTGTATAGTATTGTTTATTTTTGACATTTTCATTGACATTGTCTTATTAACTTATTGAATATTGGGTAAGTGCGAGGTTGGCATGCCCCAAACGCGTTTAAACCCCAGGGTTCCTTTATATGGGTTACTGAACGTTCCGAGACGGTCCCCTTATTTTCGTCTGGTGTTCTGTCAGTCTTGTATTTTGTGTTGCAAATGTTGTATTGTTTGTTATTAGCGTTCTTTTCCTCCTTCACCTCTATTCTTAGAAACAGTTTTCGTGTTCCCCGTTATTTTGGCTGCCGGAATCCTAAGGGGGTACACGATAGCTTTTTCCTGCTTATATATGTGCGTAAATATGTTTAAATGTGTATCTAAGGAGGTGCCCTATAATGTGTTTACCTATGTTAGTTAGTTTGGTGTGGTTGTGTGTTTTGATCTTTGGTACATGAATATCTGCGCTATTTTGGTTTACGTTGTGGTGTAACTGTAATTAAGGAACGTAGCATTCCCTTCGTTTATTCATCTTAGTTCTACTTTCCCCTTCAAACTCCTCCCCTACCCCCTTTCTACTTCTTCCCCCCCCCCCCCCCCCCTCTATGTATACTCTGCATAAAATTTAAATGTACTTGTTGAATATTTGAAGCAATCCATCTGTAATAGTTTTCTGTTACAGCTTCTTTTTGTTGTGGGCCTATTTTGCGAATGCGTAGCTCTGAGGCTGTGTTTTTCTTTTTTCTTTTTTTTTCTTTATTTCTCAAATCTCTAAAGTAGGTCACAGCATATAGCATATAATAAGTGAAATATTCTATAAAAAGGTGATTACATACTGAGTTATTTGTAAAATTTGCATAATCCAAAACTTGTGTAAAGCCCTGACCCTTGCCATGTTAGATTTCTTTAAAGAATTTGTCTGTCGTTCACTTCGGACCGTACCATCGAGTGATTAAAGGATGTTTATCAACAGATACTGACCGATAGGCGTAACAGTGCAGATCTTGATCAGACTGCACTGTTGTGCAGGCCAATCAAGATCTACACTGGTTTCAAAGACAGAACCAATTGTTTCAAGCAAAACAAGGGTCAAAGCAATACCATAGTATAATTACTACTGTTGAGCTAAATAAAGGAAATTAAATCCTACAAGCATGAGGCTGTGATTTTAGGTCTCTGTGTTTCTGGGAAATCTACCCTTACCTATTATCTTATACATGCACACGTGTTCTAGTTTTTGGTATTCTTGTTTTGATAATTCAACAAAAAAGCAGTAGCTGATTTTTATTAATATCATATTATTATTAATTCGTAATCGTTTGCACTTTTGGAATGTATTCTGTCAAATTCTTATGAATATGTGCACAAAGAAGCGTTACATGTATGTGCAGTGCGGAAACCGTTTCTTCTGTCTCAGTAACAGATACCTTTACCCGAGTAACCCACACACAATCCCAACCTTTTCTACAGTAATCGTAATTGAAATCCTAGGTCAGTTCAACATTCACGCTTGCTATACACCAGTCAGTTTATTAGCTCACCTGTCACAAAGTGACAAGGTGAGCTTTTGTGATTGCGCGGTGTCCGTCGTCCGTCGTCTGTGCGTCCGTCCGTCCGTCCGTGCGTCCGTAAACTTTTCCTTGTGACATCTCTAGAGGTCACATTTTTCATGGGATCTTTATGAAAATGGGTCAGAATGTTCATCTTGGTAAATGCTAGGTCAAGTTCTAAACTGGGTTACGTGCCGTCAAAAACTAGGTCAGTAGGTCTAAAAATAGAAAAACATTGTGACCTCTCTAGAGGCCATATATTTCACAAAATCTTCATGAAAATTAATCAGAATGTTTACCTTGATGATATCTAGATCAAGTTCGAAACTGGGTCATGTGCCGTCAAAAACTAGGTCAGGAGGTCTAAAAATAGAAAAACCTTGTGACCTCTCTAGAGGCCATATATTTCAAAAGATCTTCATGAAAATTGGTCAGAATGTTTACCTTGATGATATCTAGGTCAAGTTTGAAACTGGGTCACGTGCGGTCAAAAACTAGGTCAGTAGGTCTAAAAATAGAAAAAACCTTGTGACCTTTCTAGAGGTCATATATTTCAAAAGATCTTCATGAAAATTGGTCAGAACGTTCATCTTGATGATATCTAGATCAAGTTTGAAACTGGGTCACGTGCGATTAAAAACTAGGTCAGTAGGTCAAATAATAGAAAAATATTGTGACCTCTCTAAAGGCCATATTTTTCATGGGATCTGTATGAAAGTTGGTCTGAACGTTCATCTTGATGATATCTAGGTCAAGCTTGAAACTGGGTCAACTGCAATCAAAAACTAAGTCAGTAGGTCAAATAATAGAAAAACCTTGTGACCTCTCTAGAGGCCATATATTTCATGAAATCTTCATGAAAATTGGTCAGAATGTTCATCTTGATGATATCTAGGTCAAGTTTGAAAGTGGGTCACGTGCTGTCAAAAACTAGGTCAGTAGGGCAAATAATAGAAAAACCTTGTGACCTCTCTAGAGGCCATATTTTCCATGGGATCTGTATGAAAGTTGGTCTGAATTTTCATCTTGATGATATCTAGGTCAAGTTCGAAGTGGGTCACGTGCTGTCAGAAACTAGGTCAGTAGGTCAAATAATAGAAAAACCTTGTGACCTCTCTAAAGGCCATATTTTTCAATGGATCTTCATAAAAGTTGGTCTGAATGTTCATCTTGATAATATCTAGATAAAGTTCGAAACAAGGTCATGTGCGGTCAAAAACTAGGTCAGTAGGTCTAAAAATAGAAAAACCTTGTGACCTCTCTAGAGGCCATACTTGTGAATGGATCTCCATAAAAATTGGTCAGAATGTTCATCTTGATGATATCTAGGTCAAGTTCGAAAGTGGGTCACGTGCCATCAAAAAGTAGGTCAGTAGGTCAAATAATGTAAAAACCTTGTGACCTCTCTAGAGGCCATTTTTTCATGGGATCTGTATGAAAGTTGGTCTGAATGTTTATCTTGATGATATCTAGGTCAAGTTTGAAACTGGGTCAACTGCAATCAAAAACTAGGTCAGTAGGTCTTGAAATAGAAAAACCTTGTGACCTCTCTAGAGGCCATACCCTTGAATGGATCTTCATGAAAATTGGTCAGAATGTTCACCTTGATGATATCTAGGTCAAGTTTGAAACTGGGTCACGTGCCTTAAAAACTAGGTCAATAGGTCAAATAATAGGAAAACCTTGTGACCTCTCTAGAGACCATATTTTTCAATGGATCTTCATGAAAATTGGTCAGAATTTTTATCTTGATAATATCTAGGTCAAGTTCAAAACTGGGTCACATGAGCTCAAAAACTAGGTCACTATGTCAAATAATAGAAAAAACGACGTCATACTCAAAACTGGATCATGTGGGAAGAGGTGAGCGATTCAGGACCATCATGGTCCTCTTGTTCTAATTGTAATTGTAAACCAGAAAACGCATTTTTGATGATTACAGTGAAAACAAAACTATTTTAGTAAATGAGACATTGACTTTGAGCAACTTTGATGACAAATAAATTGTTCTGTTTTCCTTCAGAAAAGTAAATGTATAACCGGACCGGGATTTGAATCGCTTCATGTCCGTTCAACATTATAAAATGTACAAAAGGCCAACGGTTTAGCAAACTACGTCACAGTGGAACGTTCAAAATATACTGAATGATGAAATTATCTCATTTCTAACTAAAGTCATTGAGAGGGGACAAGTTCTCTATTCTTAGAAACAGTTACCGTTACCTTGAACTAAAGACACACCCAACCTTTGCCTTTGTGAAAGCTATCTTCACACCAAGTCTGCTGGCAATATGTGTTTCCAAACTAAAGATATTTAGCAGAGCACTGGTCACATATACAATCCAAACTTTTGTTTTAAATAGGCTGCCTATAGGCCAAGTTTATTCCGGAAACGTATTTTAACAACAGTACTATTGACAGTTGAACCCATGTTTGAGTGAGGAGGGATTAAATGTTGTAGTGAGTGAGGGTGTGGGGGTATGACAGAGGTAACAAATTACTAAAGCTTTTTTTGGCAGTTTGGGAGGGAGTTGATATGTGGAGGTGAGTAATGTGGATTGTTGCATTACCCAAATTAGTTTATCACTACGCACCTGAAGGTTAAAGATTATACCTTGAATAGTTTTGAAGTTGTTCTCAAATTACAAAATACAATTGACAGATTTTAATTGAATTGTGACCTTGACCTCTGACCTAACGACCACTCTACAAATCATCTTATTGTTATTTCCCTATATACCAAGTTTAATGTCAGTTTTAGGTTTTCCTCTGGACACACAATAAAACGGACAAATTTGCCCTTGTTGTAACCTTGACCTACTGACTTAGTTCATGTGCTGTAATAATACGCCACAAAATATATAACTGTGCCCCCATGAGTGGTAGGGGCATATAAATTTGATCTTGTCCGCGCGTCCGTCTGTGCGTGCGTGCGTCCGTCCGAAGTTCGTGACGCCCCTAGCTCATAAAGTATTTGATAAATCTTGCACGAGTCTTTATCATGATATGAACTTGCGAACCTTCTATTTTCGTTTGGCTCCGCCCCTATTTTTGGAGTTATGGCCCCCGAGAAAGTAAAAAAATGTACATTTTCACTTTGTGACACGCCTAGCTCAAAAGGTATTTGATATAGATTCATGAAATCTTGCATAAATCTTAATTATGATAATTATAACTTACGCACCTCCTAATTTTCATTTGGGTTTGCCCCCTATTTTTAGAGTTATGGCTGCTGAAATAGTAAAAAATGTACACTTTCACCTTGTGACGCGCTTAGCTCAAAAAGTATTTCATATAAATTGATTAAACCTTGCATAAGTGTTTATCTTGATATGAACTTGCATCTCTTATTTTTCGTCTGGATCCGCCCCTATTTTTAGAGTTATGGTCACTGAAATAGTCAAAAAGCAAATTTTTACCTTGTGACACCCCTAGCTCAAAAAGTGTTCAATATAGATTCATGAAACCTTGCATGAGTCTTAAACATGACATGAACTTGCGCACCTTCTATTTTTTATTCGGGTCCGCCCCTTATTTTTAGAGTTATAGCCCCTGAAATCGTCAAAAATGCACGTTTTTACCTTGTGACGCACCTAGCTCAAAAAACATTTAATATAAATGGTTGAAAACTTGCATGATATAAACTTGCACTCCTCTTATTTTTTGACTGGCTCCTTCCCCTATTTTTAAAGTTATGGTCCCTGAAATAGTAAAATATTGCACATTTTTACCTAATTTTGTGCCTAGCTCAAAACGTATTTGATGTAAATTAATGAAACCTTGCTTGAGTATTTATCATGATGTGACCTTGCATCCATTGCATTCTTCTTAAGAATCTAACGGCTTATAACAGAGTTATGGCCGTTGAAATAGCCAAAATAGTGAACTTTTTGTTTGTGATGCTCATATCTCAAAACGTATATGGCCTAGAATAATGAATCCTTTTCATGTAATGTTTTTGAGACTATACCCCATTAAGACTGCAAACAATTGAATTATTGTCCATTATTTGTGACAAATGTACCAGTGGGGGCACACCCTGTGCCCTACAGACACATTCTAGTTGCTTTTGTGTGTTGAAGGGGGAGGGTAATGCGGATAGTTACACTCCTCAAATCACTGAATCACCATCTACCTATACTTCAAGTTTTAAGTCCATACATTGAATAGGTTTGAAGTTGTGCTCTTGACACAGTTTGCGACGTTGGCCTTTTAACCCACCAACCAAGTTAATGTGCTATGCATGTTGTCTTACCTACCTATATGTCAAGACTGCAGTCAATACCGTAAATAGATATCAAGTTACTCTCTGTACACAAAGATTGACAAGAAATATGACGACAAAAATTAACCTTTAAATTTCATTTGTAACCTTGCCCTTTGACCTACCGACCTAGTTTGCGCGCCGTTCTGCAGATCGTCTTTTCACCATCATCAGGGTGTTCTGTTTAACATGCATTTCTAGTCTATCCCAATGACGAGTCGATTAAGGACGTATTAATCTGAGTAAGGGTACATCTAGAGTAACATTAATGACACGACTTTATTCATATATTTTACACCAATCTGGTATCTTATTCTGGATATGTCATCGCTTTGTTTTTAAATGTTTCAGACTGTAGCTCAAGCTGTACACTTATATGAACTCCCGAGCATTTAAGTAATGTTAAATCGTCATTTTAAATTCAGACTTGTGTAGCCATGTTTTCAATAAAGATTAAGTTAAAACAGTATCAAACAGAATTCTAAAATAGATAGACGTAGTTTGAATATATAAAAACGGTGTAAAGAATAAAGAAACGATACACTGCCGAACGTCTCTCTGCTAGACGTCACCCATTGTGTTTTGCATAACACTGGCCGTACCATTGAGGAAGTAAAAACAGAATTCTCTATGAGTGTTAAAGTTACTGCTCGAATAATATCTACCATGATCTTTGCCCAACTCATTCACCCAAGTGTGGCATTGGCTTTTCAGATAGGGGTCTAGTTTTTACTCTCTCAACCGTCCATCGCACCGAGGCAAGGATAAGGTGAATATTCATTCTTGGACAAATGCATAATCTGGATAAAGATTAGACGAGTTGATTGACGGACGCCTGCGTATTACCCTCTTTCTATATTTAAAACAAAAAGTGTAACTTAAGGTCGTGGGTTGGGACATTGCAGGGAGGGACGAGGGGGATAAGAGCGAGCAATATCCTCTGGTAACACCTCATAAGATACTTGCAAATATTTCATCGATATTAAAATCTTAATACCTTTTTTCTACAATTTAATTAATATTGTCATGTAATTCCAGAGGACGGAAATACGACGTTTGTAGCGACAAGGTTTGGTTGGGCGCCATACCGACGTTTGTTGGGGCGACACCCGGCGGGACCACGTTAGGCGGGGCGGATCGACGTTTTGCGAAGCGAATTTCGGCGGGCGCCATAATAACGTTTGTCGTTGTGTCGCTGCGACAGAACGGAATAACCAAATGACACAAATCAGCCGACATATTTCTGTCATTTTGTATATATTGATAGTTATTTGTTTGTAAGTCAAAACTGAACTCAACATTTCGCGTTAGTAAGGCAGGTTTCGAATTCCGTAAGTGGACATTTGGAGTTAAAGTTGAAATTTTTATTAACAAAGAAATTTCGTGATAGTTAGTCGACATTTCAGTACAAAAAGTCTAATGTTTCGCGGAATGTGGAGAAAATATTTCAATTTTCTGAGTTTGCTCTACTGTATGATCACCAATTTCAAGAATATAATAAATACTATTTTTCTTAGTTGTTAGAAAAGAAATGACAGCTTCATTTTCTATTACCTCTCTTTGGTCTGTCTTGTTTTCGCAGCTAAGATACCTAGAATAAAACATACTCCTGAAGTCAGAAGCTGTTACAAAGTGGTTTTGAAAATGTGTCTTTTTTTTCAAGAGCCTTTTCGCTGTTAAATAAAATAATAAAACATATATAATGATAAAATCAAAAGGATTTGATTTCGATTTATAAATTTATAAATTTTTAAAGTTTGATAATAATACGAACAATAAAGGTCATTAAAATACGGTTGTTCTGATATGCATTTAAACGCATACAATGTATGAACGATATTATTGAAAAGCACCGAACTTAAAACACATGTGTTGAGGCACCCTAGAAACAGTGAACATATGTTTGTCTCTTGTTTGCAGAATTTTTAAAAATTTCTTTACACAAGGTAGGGAGGGGGCGGGCTTATTCCTCCAGTGTAAAAATTTAGATTTCATTTTTCATTTTTGGTGAGCGATGAGATATGAAATTTTTAAAATGATAGAATACATTTAAACTCATTATTTTGCAAAAATTTAAAAGGGGCTTTATAAAATTATACAAAGATAAAACGATACTAAAAATTTAACATTATTACGAAAATTGACGAATACAAAGTAAAAAACATATACTAAATAATGAACCCCTTATTTTTTTTAAAAAACCTTTTGGAATAAAGAAAAATGGGTCCAGATGGGGTTTTTTTGACATTTTCGGGTTTTTTGGGCATTTTAGAAAGTTTTATTCTTCAGAAAAAAATTCCTAAAAATTTTCAGATGAAAATCTTAAAAAATGTAAATTTTTATGACAGATTTTTTTTCCTAGAATTAAAAAAAAAAAAACAGTACATTTCAGTTACCCTTTTTTTTTTAGTTTATTTTCACATACTGGTAATGGCTAAAAATTTCTAAAATTTAAAATTTATCTTTTGTTCCCAATTTGGGCAGATAAAAGTTAAGATCCCTTCTTAATAAACGAAAGAAAATTCAAAAAAATCTCAAAAACTTCTTTAAAAATTTTTCTAAAATTTTTATTACCGGGCCCAAAAAAATATTTTAAAACCCCTTTTCTATGTTTAAAACCTAAAAAAAAAAACTTGTTAGTTGTTTTTAAGGTTTTTAAAAATTTATTATTTTTTTAAGGTTATGTTTTTACAAAAAAAAAATAAAAAATGCCCCTAAAAATTTTTAAAGAATTTTTGGGTTTTTAGGGACGTTTTTGTAACTTGGGAAACAATCTTTCAGAAAATAAAATAGATTTGTCTTTTTTCCCTTTCAAAAATTTGGTTTTTTACAGGCGGGAATTAAATGACTAATTTAAAAAAAAAAAAACCTTCTATTTTTTGAAATTTTTTTTTTTGGGGATGCTTACTTAAAACAGAAAAATACGTTTAATTTAAAAATCTTTCATTTTTTTATAAAAAGCATTATTCAAATTCCCCGGTTACCTGGCAAATATGAAAAAAATTGTTTTTTCTAAAATTAGTATTAAAAATAAAAGTTTTTTTAAAAAAATGTTTTTGTAAGTTAAATTAAAATGAAGTATATGTTTTTAAAAATTTAATTTTTTTAAAAAAATTTTTATACGTGAAAAGATAAAAAAATGTTGGGTTTTTTTTGACTGATTTCAAAACCGGGTAAAAACCCACAAGAAAAAAACTATTTCAGTCGTTGTTTTTTTCGTTTTTTTTCACTTTTGGTAATCACTGGTTTTTTTAAATAAATGAATCTTTTTTAAAAAAAAAATTTTTTAAGATATTCACTTAAAGTGCAAAGATCTAGCTGGCTAAAGTCCTTCACATTTTCTTTTAAAAAACTTTATTAAATTATGTGCCCTGGAAACATAGGCATTTGATTTTTTTTTTCTTTTTACTTTAAAAAGAGCTAAATTTGGAAAAGTGTTTCAGATAACTTAAATTATTAAAAAGTGGTTTGTATTCAAAAGTGTTTTCTCAAATTTCATTTTAAAAAAATTAAAATTTTTTGGGTTTTATGAAGTTTTGGGTAACATGAGAAATAACTATAAAAATTTAAAGACTTTTCTGTCATTTTTTTTCTTCTTAACTTGCCTTTTCCTGGGGTAATAAATAAATTTTGAAATAAATAAAAACATTATTACTATTGATTTTTTTTTTGTTTTGCTTTTTTTAAAAAAGAATACAAAAAAGTCGAAATTTAAAAATTTTTCCATATTTTTGGGAAAAAATAGTGTTCCCTTGGGGACAAAATTTTTTAAAATTTTCCCCTTTCCTAAAATTAATATTTAAAAAAAAAGGGGCTTTTTTTAAAAAAAGTATTTCAAATAAGTTAAAAAATTTGAAAGTATAAGTATTCAGGAAAAAAAATCTGAAAATTTCACAAAAAAATTTTTAAAAACACCCTTTTTCTGTAAAAAAAGGTATTTCTGAAGAATAAACATTTCAGTCACCCCTTTCCTCATATTCTGTTTTTTCACTGGCTAGTTTATCCCAAATTACAAGAATTTAAACTTTCTTTTACCTTTTCATTATATACTGTGATCCCTTATTGAAATCAAATCCATTTTTCCCAAATAAAAATAAAATTTAAATTTTATTTTTATTTTTGAAAACTTACATCAAAATTTCCCTTTTTCAAAATTTTTTTTTTAAATTAAATTTAAAACAAACAGCTTAATTTTGATGAAGGTTACCTGCTTACAAGCTATGTTGAAAAGTAAATTTTCTATTTCCACCCAATACTTTAATGTAGGAAACTAAAAATAAAAACCTTTACTTGATTTTTAAACCCTTAAAAAGCTAAACACATCTATTGAACAGCAAAAACAGGTTTAAAGGTTTGTGTAAAAAAACGTTTGTTTTTCAACAAAATTTCTATTTTTACATTCACTTTTTTTTTTTTCAGTTCTCGGGAAAAATCCCCCCCAATCACAATTTCAGTTTTCAGATGAAAGGGGTTTGGGAAAAACAAAATTCCTTTGATATTTCAGAAAAAATATATTCTCTTAGGGATTTTTAAGGGTTTCCATTGCCGGGGCTTGTTTTTTCCATTCCATGTAAAAATAATATTCTTTTTGCAAGGGGGAGTAGATTTTGTAAGTTAACTGGACTTTTCATTTTTTTAAAAACTAACAACCCAGGTTTTTCTGCAGAAATGATTAAAGTGGTAATATTGGTTATCTTCTTAAAAATTTAAAAAAATTTTGTGAAAAAGATATTTCTCCCTGGTAGATTGTAAGGTTTTTAAATCATTTTGCCCAATTGTGCAGTTTTTTTATATTTTTTTTGATGACTAAACACACTGTGTCAGCATTTCTTGTTTTTTAAAGGTCTCGGGCTTTCCCCCTCCTTCACGTTTTTTTAAAATTTAAATTTCCCAAACTTTCGGGGGTCTGTGATAAATTGTTAAATTAGTCAATCGATCTGGGGATAGGAAAAACAAATAAGTAAAAATTTTATTTTAAAAATTTAAACCCTAGGGTTTTTTTTTTAATTAAACCCAGAGTTATACTTTTTTGTTTAATAGATGTTTTCTTTCATTTCTTAAAACCCAATGCTCTAAAATTGAAAAATGGACTGCAACGGTCGGTCAGTTAAAAAATGTACTTTGTTTTGTGTTTTTGATCACTGCAAATAGGATGTTCTAAAAAAAATTTTTTTTGGTTTTTTTGGGGTTCCCCCTTTAAAACCTGCTAAATTTGTAAAATTGATACCCCCATTTTTAAGTAGGGGACGGTTTTTATAGTTTAGGGGGGGTTCTATAGATAATTTGCTAAGTATCAAACACTGCATTCTGTTTCAGCTGCACAGATGTGCAGGTTGATTTTTTGTTTGGCCACGGGTTGAAAAGGACAGACATAGCTGCCCTCATGCAGCCAAAGGGTTAAAAGTGTCCCAATGCTTTAAGCTATCAAAAAATTGTTGTTACTTAGTAAAGTCTCCCCAGGGCCGTTTCACAGCAAGAGGGTTTTTCTATCCTAGCTAGCAGGGTTTTTTAAAAAAGGAATACCCAAAACAGGTAGTGTTTTACCCTGTCACAAAATTGTCGCCCCCTTTAAACCCAAATGAGTGCTTCAAAAAGGGAAAAAACTTGCCTTCCTGAAAAAGATTTTTTAAAAATCTTTGGTAAAAGTATCTGTTATCTTTGTATCTCGGAACCTTTACAGGGCTTCTTCTAATTTTATTCTTGGTGCAATAAAAATGGAAAAAAAAATTTTAAAACACATCCCCAATGTTTTAAGTCAAAAATGGATTAATTAAAATTTTTAAAAAAAATTTTCATTTTAATTAAAATAAATTTCATTTAATTGTTTTTCTTCAAATGCTTAATGAAATTCCTATTTTTAGAATATTTTCTACAAGTTAAAAGAGATTTAACTTTCCCCCCCTTTTCTGTACATGTTGTGTTAAGCATTCAAATTTTTCATGTACTTATTGGTGCCACGACTTTCTCGGCCCAATAGCCAATGTAATTTAAGACTTTACACCAAATTTATCCTCCTCAAAAAACCCGATTGTTGAAATTAAAAAATTTTAATTAAAGCCGTTTTGTTAAGTTTAAACCATTTAATAGTCAAAAGTACATGTACATTTAAAATTTTAAAAATCATTAGTGTAGGGAAATAGTTTATTTTTAATTGGTCCAACCAAAAAAACCCAGACAAAAGGGGTTTAAAAAAATATTTTATCCGCCAGTAAACTTTTAATTTTTTGGGAAATTTGTGAAAGTTACTTAATGATTTCCCCAAAGACTCCAAAATTTGTTACATTTTCTTGGGTTTAAAGTTAAAAAGACCAAATTTTCCCGGCTGTTGTAGGGGTTTTTGAAACCCGCTGTTTAGTGGGAAAGAAAAAATCAAAAGGAAAAAGGAAAATTTACTGGGAAAAAAAAAAACAGTACATGTACTGTTAAAAATCACTTTAAAAAACAAAAAATTCATGAATACTAAATTAAAAATGTGATTGTGAAAGGTTTCATTAACTTACACAAAAAAACCCATAAAAGTTTTTATAAATATGAATTTTTTTTAAAGGATTTAAAATTGGGTTTTTAAAACAGAAGGGTAAAAAAATTTTAAAATTAAAAAAAATTTTTTTTTTATGGCATTAATTCCCACTATCCAAAAAAAAATCTCCCGTTACAAAACATTTTTGAAT